>NC_087198.1:6752994-6767994 GCF_035594125.1 Scylla paramamosain
CTTCATCTCCCTGATGCTTGTTTTGTTGTTGTTTTTGTTGTATTTCCTTTTCGCTTCCTGCTCCTCCTCCTCCTCCTATGTGAAAACAAAAAGGGTTTTAACATCAACGATTGGTCCACTAATAACAGAAAATGGCACAAAAATAGAAAACGAAACAGACATGGCGAACACCCTGAACGAGTACTTTTCAACAGTCTTCACGACTGAGGATGTTCAGGGCAGTCTGCCGACCCCTTCGACTCAGTCATGAGGCACCACGCTGCCGGACTTCACCATCACAGAAAGTGAAATCCTCTGAGTCACGAAGAGCATGAACGTAAACAAAACAGCCGGGCCAGACAAGATATCACCCAGGCTTCTTAAAGAAGAAAGAAATGAGCTCGTGAAACGCTTACAATTTTATTCAATAAAACTTTACTAGCGGGTAAAGTTCCCCACGAATGGAAACTAGCAAATGTCACGCCAGTCTTAAAAAAAATAAAGTAAAATAAATAAATTTCTCCCAGCCATTTACAGGCCGATCAGTCTCACTTCAGTAGTGTGCAAGCTAATGGAAACAATAATCAGAGATAGAATTGTTAAATATTTAAAAGAAAACAAAATCATAAATGATTCGCAACACGGTTTCAGAACCAAGCGTTCCTGCTTAATGAACTTACTATTTAACTCGCATGACGAGACAAAAGCTGTTGATATTATCTACCTTGATTTCCAGAAAGCTTTCGACACTGTTCTCCTTAAGAGACTCACCAGTGAAGTAAAAGCTCACGGCATTGCCGGAAACACCCTGAAATGGCTGAGAGACTGGCTCTCTGACAGAAAACAGCGTGTTGTGATAAATGGAAAAGAGTCAGAGTGGCAAAAGGTAAACAGTGGTGTTCCTCAAGGCTCTGTATTAGGACCAGTACTCTTTATAATGTACATTAATGATATTCATGAAGGGATAAATTGCAAAATAAGTAAATTTGCAGACGACACCAAGATAACAAGTAGAATAACGTCTGTGTCACAATGGCAGGAACTCCAGTGTGACCTAAATAGACTAACAAGCTTGGCAGAAAATGGCGGATGAGATTCAATATAGAAAAGTGTACAATACATATCTCGCCTGAACAATGTTCAGGCGAGATATGTAATGAATAACATGCCACTGTCAAGCACCGATAAAGAAACTTCGCAGGTAATATTCATTGAGGAACACATCCTACACCACCCAATCCCTCTCTGTCAATATATAACACCCACACTTTACTGTGACTGCATTACAACTGTGTGGCTCTACTTACTGGTACTGCGACAGGCGGCTTGCCCATCCTGACCCTCTCTGGTCTGACAGCTGTGTCTAGCTTGTCCCTCTCTCTGTTTCTGTCTATTCCCGTCTCCTACACCTTGTAATATACGCGTGATGTTAGAGCGACCTTTTGCCCCAACAAGGCTTCCGTTGCTATAACATTTATTTTCCACTACTTCGATCATTCGAGGCATTTTCCTGTAACTTTCAATAAGGTTCATTTTCGAGTAAATATATTTATTTTCTCATACTTTGGTCATATGGTTCAATTTCATATACTTTCCGCAAGATCCATTTTCAAGTAACTATATTAATTTTATCTTCCCCGTACTTCGATCACACAGTTTATTTTTCCTTAACTTTCAGTAAGATTCATTCTCGAGTTACTTTGGTAATCGCATCTTCTAATCAGGAACAAGGAGGCGGCGGTTCCTGTGGTGTGCCGGCTGTCCGTGTTGTCCATGTCACCTGTTTCCGGTGACCTCTGCTTCCCTCGTATACTAATTCAGTGATGGCCACCTGAGTACCTCTTCTTGTAATGTTGTGCTAATCTCCGGCTCTGTTAGTGTTGTGATGACTCACCGCATCTTGTTGTTCTCCACGGTGGTCACGTCTCGTCTCTTATCTGTCAGGGTGGTGATAGCTTCTTGATACCTGCTGTCGTTTTTATCATCTTCTTCCCTCATTTATTCTTTCTACTTCTCGTTTCCCTTTTTCATTTCTTCACTTTTGTTTCATTCTTGTTTCTTGTTACATGTTTCATTTCTTGTTGTTTGCTGGGTTACAACAACGTCCCTATTCTTCCTCCACGCCCCTCTCCTTCCTTCACTGCCTCCACTTCCCCTGGCTCTCCTTCCTTCACTGCTCCTCCTACACCGTCCCTCTTCCCTCACTTGCCTTTCTTCCATCATTATTCCTCCTTCCCTTCACTGCTCTTCCTTCCTTCCCTGCCTTGCCCTGCTCATCCATTCCCCTGTCCCCTTCCTTCACCACCCTCCAGCCTCCCCCATCCTCGCCACTCTCGGATGTTGTTTATCTAGTCTCTCTCTCTCTCTCTCTCTCTCTCTCTCTCTCTCTCTCTCTCTCTCTCTCTCTCTCTCTCTCTCTCTTTTCTATTCAAGTCTTGTCTGTTTTTTTTTTTTTTGTTTAACTCTCTCATTACTTATGGCATCGTTTTCCTTCCTCTTTCTTTCTTCCTCCTTTTTTGTATTTATTTGATTTCCTTTCTTCGTTTTCTACCTTTCCGTTATTTCATTTTTTTTTTTATCCTTCCTGCCTTCCTTTCTTTCATTTGATTTCTCTCCTTTTCTTATCCGTTTCTTCCTTTCCCTCTCCTTTTGTTCATACCTTCCTTTTTTCTTTTTTTTCTCCGTTTTACTTTTATTTATTTATTTATTTCATTTTATTAATTAATTCATTTTTTTGGTGGGGAAGGCTTTGCTTTTATTTATTCCTTTCTTTTCTCTTACGTTCCTTCCTTTCCTCCTTTCTGCCTCCCTTCCTCCCTCCCTCTCACTTTCCCTCCCTCTCTCACCGTGCCTGCATCCTTGCATTTTCCAGCCTACATCCACTTTACAAGATTGCTCAGTGTACTTTATCACAGACAGCCTCGGAAGAACCAAAATGCAAGTTGCATATGTTTGTTCTTCATTTGTATTTCTTTGTGAGTGATCTAAATTCCGTGCTCTTATCTATTACTGTTTGTTCATGTGTGAGCGATTTCAACCTCCGGTTCTTATCTTTTACTTCTTGTTTTTTCCTTTGTATCCCTCCGAGTGGCCATGTCTATTGGTGTTCGTTCTTAATTCGTGTTCCTGCAGGAGTGACCTATCCCTCGCCTCTCTCTTCCTCAGCTGTGACACAAGGAGCAGCTTTCTCAGCGACGGGGAGCGGTGGACGGCGGATGAATACTTCGGCTCCCGCGCCTTCTTCTGCATCATGTCCGACCCTCTGACCCTGGTGGTGGGCGACCTGCGTCAGAGGAGTTGAAAATGTAGGGGACTCGCTGCTGTGCCCTGCGTGTAGCTGTGAGATGAAGTACAGACGGCTGCATTGTCTCAGCCTCGGAGGTGCCACTTGTTCAAATTACGAATGGTTTAATGTTATTTTTTGCAGGCTGTGGAATATTGCAGTATCTTATAACAAGACAAATTATATAAAAAAGCATGTAATTTACCGATAAGCATTACACGACAACATTATTGCGGTGATAAAATGTACTCCTGTAAAATGCTACGTGGCATCATCTCTCAGCTGTTTTCAAGGTCGCAAGGGCAGGCTACCCACCCGCCCTCCTCCCTCGGTTTGATGATGCCGCGTAGCATTTTACGGAAGTACTTTTAATCACCGCAATAATGTTGTCCTGTAATGCTTATAGGTAAATTACATGCTTTGTAATCCCATTAGTCTTGTTACAAGATAATGTAATATTAAACCATTCGTAATATGACTAAGTGGCACCTCCGAGGCTGCGACAATACAACCGTGTGTCCGTCATTTCACAGAGCACACCCGCGAGTCCCGTACATTTTCAAATCCTCTGATGGGTAAACAAAGCCTTAAAATGCATATGTGCATAGAACATTTTCTACTTAGAATTAAGCGTTCTTTCACCTCTTTCAGTATTTGCAGAAACTCGCGTCACACCCTGTATAGGAAATTAGAGACGTCGCAGTGAGCGTTTTGATACCAGATAGCGCCAGAATTTTTAATTATCGCCGGAAGATAAATACTTTTTGGGGCAAGGTTCTACAAGCTTACAAAAGTGTATCGTTGCACAGTAATAAATTTTAAGTCAATTAATTTCGTGATAACTGACAGCACATGACATTATTTGAGCCTCTATTCATAATTTCAGATGATATTCTTAAAAGAGCTTATAAGTGTATCAAGGCAGGCAATCTGTAATTTTCTACTGACCTCAATGGAAGTATACTAATATATACTTGCATTTTCATGTACTAAACAACAGGCAAATCCATTTAATGTAAAGAAAATATAATTTTGTATCAGAGACTTTATTTTTGCGGTACGATCACTATCCTCGGGTACTTGGGGAGCGAGCAAACCAAAACACAGGACCAGCTTACTCCACTACCCTGCACAATGGATACATCACCGCCACAATCATGGACTACAGCGGAATTAAGAAAATTCCCGAAAGAACGAGCTATACCCTATTCTGGATATAGTAGAGCAAAGTAAAGGCCTTTGTATCGGCAGAACTGAGAGGCTATTGTTTACACTTTACACTCCTTCCTAACGGTGCGCGGCGCTTTCTTTAACTGAAGAATAATGATCAAGATAAGTACGTCGTACGTCCGCCAGCGGTGCTGTTCTTTTTTTATTTCACTGATTACTTTCATATACAGGACGTGTCAGTGATATCTGATATTTTTCAACATTCCCAGATAAAATGCACAAGCCGATATCAACATCCTTTTATTTTTACTGTTCATACTTACTTTAAAAAAATCATTACCTATTTTTAGTTTTATCTTATAATTCAATTAACAAAGCCTTATCATACACCAGTAAGTATGAATATTTATATTAAGGGTTATGTTTTTAATTTTAGATACACTTGTGCAGCAATTCATGCTGTACTTTTCCTGCACATCGATTTCAAATTTAGCTAAGACACCCCTTTGCCCCAGGAAATCGCAGACAAATAAAAATGCTGGCGCTGATAGGTATCTACCAGCCTCACTGCCACGTCTCTAATTGCAAGGTGGCGAACAAGTTGTCTCAGTATATCAACCACGGGAACAATAGACACCTGTAACCGCTTCACTCAGGGCGTCCAATCCCTTATGCTTTCGGATCCAATACCTTACATTCTTCAGTTAAAAAACTCATTAGCTTACACACACACACACACACACACACACACACACACACCTTTCCTCAAACTCATTCATATTTTACCTTTTTTTTCCCCGCAATGCATTTTTAATCTTTCCTGTTTATTAATTAAGCTCCTTTGCGCACCTTATGAATTAATTCGAGCGTTTCATTATAAGTTACAGGAGAGAAGCAAGTGATACTTCTTAATGGTTCGGTTTCATTTGGAAGGGAAGGAATAGGAGGTAGAAAGATTAATTGTGATAGATAATGTAAAAAGAAAGGGTTATATATATATATATATATATATATATATATATATATATATATATATATATATATATATATATATATATATATATATATATATATATATATATATATATATATATATATTAAAAGTGTTAACTTATCTATGAAAAGAGTGTTTGTGTGTGTGTGTGTAATAATAATGTTTCTCTCTCTCTCTCTCTCTCTCTCTCAGCGAAAGATAAGAGCGAGAGAAAACAGAAAGACAAAACTGTTGTAAGGAGAGAGAGAGAGAGAGAGAGAGAGAGAGAGAGAGAGAGAGAGAGAGAGAGAGAGAGAGAGAGAGAGAGAGAGAGAGAGAGAGAGAGAGATGGCGTAAACCACTAACACAAAATTAAATTCCTGACCAGATCTCTCTCTCTCTCTCTCTCTCTCTCTCTCTCTCTCTCTCTCTCTCTCATAATCCATCCCTGCTATACCTAATCACAATGTAATGCCCTATTGTTTCGTTTATTTTCCTAAGTGTTCCCCTTCTCACCCCATTTTTTCCCTTCCCTCATTTTTTCCTTTTGGTTTTATTCGTATTTTTTCCTTTATTTTTCTCATTTTTCTCTTGATTCGCCATTTTTTTCTTATTCTTTTCTTATTCTCCCGGTATCCATTATTTTTCATGTTTTTTTTTTCTTTTTCCTCTTTCTCACAATCCTCTCGGTGTGTCTGCTGCTGGCTCGTGATTGGCTGGATTGGGATGGCTTGGTGTGGATTGGTGTGGATGGCTATTATTATTTGCTTGTATTTTGTTTATTTGCTTATTTTTTTTTGTTTTTTTTATTGTTTGTGTATGAGAGAGAGAGAGAGAGAGAGAGAGAGAGAGAGAGAGAGAGAGATTTAGGAAGACCACAAATTTCTCTCTCTCTCTTTCACTCAATGTTAAAGCTTCATTATCTTTCTTCACCGTAGTGTTTAAAAATATACGACTATGTTGGTTTGTGTGTTAGCGTTCAGATTAATTTGCTTTATTTAGTTTTCATTTATTTATTTATTTATTTATTTTGCGTTGGTGTATATATATTTTTTTTTCCAGTGTTAATTGATGAGATTATTTTTTTTTATAGTGTGTTTATTTAGTTACTTTTTGTTGTAAATTAATTCAAAGTTGAGCATTTTGACTCCCCTTTGACTCACCACACTCAAGTTATGTCCTGTATTTTTGTGTAAGCCTCATATTTTTAAGTCATGCATCTAATATATACTCTTCACTTGTACACACACATTGAGCCTCACTACACTCACGCAGGCTGGAAGAAAATTTGGCTTGTCGATTTTGGTTCCATTCATTGTTGTAGACACTACAAGATTCCAACATTTGTGTGTGTGTGTGTGTGAAGGAGACAGTTGTTGGTGAGGGGCTGTGGAGAGTCACTGTGGGTTTGTAAACATACTGTGGGGGACATACTGTGGAGAGAGAGAGAGAGAGAGAGAGAGAGAGAGAGAGAGAGAGAGAGAGAGAGAGAGAGAGAGAGAGAGAGAGAGAGAGAGAGAGAGAGAGAGAGAGGTGTTGTTATTCACTGTTCCTCATCGCAGGAGAAGTATTGTTCATAGTTGTTCATTGCATGTGTGGGAAGACACAGTATGTTGAGGGAAGGTAGCTGCAGGAGTGAACAGTTGCACCAGTGACAGCGGGAGCAGAGCCCCACGACTGCTGCTGCTCCTCTCCTCCCAGCACAGCAGCACACAGGACACATATCCATCATCTTTAAATCCCAGACACTCGTGCCTTGGTAATCTCACTGCAGCAAACCCTACATTGCTCAGGTCAACTTCCAGCTAGAGTCATAATATCTGGAGTTATTTTTCAAGATAAAGAAGCTTCAAAATATCCCCCCAAAAAAAGTTATTTTTAGAGTTGAAAATCCACTCGAATTTTTTGCCTGAAGCTCTCGTTTAAAAATAACTCCCTCTTGGATCTTGTGTCCGACTCCAACTGTGTCCTTCAAGTGAACGGGTCTTCAGTTTGTAGTGAGGCTTCCAAGCCGCCCAGATCTGTGAAGGCGAGCAGTCAGTCAGATGATGAGAGTAGACAACATCAGCAACATAATGAGAGAAACAGTCACAATAATAGAGATAACATGAAGGCACTCAAGTATTAATGAGAAAACAAGACAGAATAATGAGAAAAGTAAAATGATGAGAGACAAATAAGGCCAGTCTACAAATAATAGTGAATTTACTCTAGGAAGGGTCTGCTGTACTACTTAATGACCATTCAAGTCTACTTGTTAAAGATATGTTTACATTTTGAACTGTCACTTTCTTGTACTATGATACATTTTTTAACTATTTTTTTTTATACCTGCCTTATAATTAACATTGAGTAGAGTCTCACTAATACAACTTGAATATTACTCAGCCGGCAGTCTTTGCCATGGTGGAGTGTGACACTCTAAATCAGTACTGACATTTTATCATTTACATTTTATTACTTTGATTACTCAACAAAATACTGCATTGTTTTTCGTAACCTGCTGACTGGTGAAGGGACAGTGTGTGCTCCTGAACACTTGGTTCTTGCCACGTGCCACAGCACTCTGACAGCTTCCAGTGGGCCTGTCTGAGATAATGCACCACACAACATTAGGAATAGGAATAATTATTTCACTAAAACTTTAATTATCTGCAATAAAAACTTGGAATGAGTTATGCACTTTGTGAATTTAGGAATCTGGAACAATGATTGCAGTTATTTAACTACCTGCACTAAAGAGTTTGTATTAGTTATGGCGGTGTTGACAACAAGTATAAACACTCTGAGAGGCGTGACCTCCGCCGCACTGCTTCATCAGCCTTCAAGTCCCGGCAGTGAAACGGTTCGTGTGAGGAAGACTGTTTCTGGTGCTACAGGTGAAAACTGTTGCTAGTGTGTGTACATATCTGTGGAAATCAAAGGATGTTTTCAATCGTACCAAACGTTATAGTCATGGAGATATCTCTCTTCCTGCACACAAAACAACTACCAGCACCTAATTATTACACACATACTCCTACACCAGCCTCGGAGACCCCATCTGGTGAGCGGACCACAATTGTCCCCGGGTCAGACTGCTCTTCTGGTAACGACCCTAAATGTCTTGATACCCCTCTCAGCTTTTCTTCATAAACTTCTGCAACATTCGCGTTCAATCTGTAGAACGCTGCCTCTCCTCTATTAAGCTTCATCATCCTTTCGTCACTAAAACTCAGATGTCTGAGGCAACTGATAGTAGCCCCTTTTCTGTTCCCTCCTACTTTCTCTATCCTCATTTTCGATCCAAAGCTGGATGCTGTGTTCATGTGCGCAATGACTTAACCTGCTTTCCACTCTCTTGAATCTTCCGAGTTTTCCACCACCAGGGTACGACAACAGAGTCACTCTCAAACTAAATTTATCTGTGCTGTATACCTCTCAAATAACTCTTCTGACTATGAAAAATTCTTTGACTACTTAACTTCCAAAGTGGAGCACATTGACTCTCTTCCCTTTTGCAGAGATCTTAATTCTTGGAGACTGACTTCAATGTTCACCACCAACTTTGGCTTTCCTCTCCCTTCACTGACCATCCTGGTGAACTAGCCTTAGACTTTGCTATTCTCCACGACCTAAAGCAATTGGTGCAACACCTTACTCGTATTCCTGACCGTCTTGAAGATAGACCCAACATTCTTGACCTTTTCCTGACCTCTAATCCTTCTGCTTATGCTGTCACCCTTTCTTCTCCGTTGGGTTCCTCCGATCACAGTCTCATATCTGTATCTTGTCCTATCGCTCCAATCCCTCCTCAGGATCCCCCTAAAGGAAGGTGCCACTGGCGTTTTGCCTGTACTAGTTGGGGGAACATGGAGGTATTTTGCTGATTTTCCTTGGAAAATGACTACTGCTTCCGTGTCAGAGACCCGTCTTTGTGTGCTGAGCGCATAACAGAGGTGATGGTGTCTGGCATGGAGGCGTACATTCCTCACTCTTTTTCTCGACCTAAACCTTCCAAAGTTAAACTTGGTTTAACATAGCTTGTTCTCGTGCTATACATGATAGAGAGGTGGCCCACCAAAGGTGCTTAAGTCTTCTTCCATCACCGGAATCTAATGCACTTTACATTTCTGCCATGCCAAGTCTGTTCTCCAATTAGCCAAAAAAAACTCCTTTATTAACAGAAAGTGTCAAAACCTTTCAAGATCTAACTCCCCCTTTTGACTTCTGGCACTTACCCAACAACATCTATAATAACTTTGCTTCTCCTTTCCCTTCTTTATTTCAACCAGATGGCACCACTGCTATCACATCTATCTCTAAAGCTGAACTCTTCGCTCAAACCTTTGCTAAAAACTCTAACCCTGGACGATTCAAGGTTTGTTCTTCCCTCTCCTCCACTAGCGTAGACATGACAAAGGTGACTGTAAGTACACAATGGACATGACACACTCAGGCAGCTGGTACAGCTTTGGCTATAAATGTTATAGCAATACTCTGCCACTTTGTTGACAAGTGACAATACAACCTCTCGTTCCTCAGAATGTTCTTTTCACGTAACAGCTTCAAACCAAATCCTGAACCAACATGAACCACCTCTGCTATCAAGTAGTCAGCACTGTGAAGGGTTGTACAGTTCCTTACCTCACTAAATAATACTTCTTTCTTATCCAATCTGTCTGTCTATGTGTCTGCTGCCATGGCTTGACCTGCTCTTCTTTCATCTGTAGCTTCCATTCTGTCTGCTGTCTCCCTGCATCCTCTTGTCCACCACACCATCCTCTCTTGTGTGTCTGCTGCCACTGTCTGTCTAGGAAAAAAAAAAAATGTTTTCTTCGAAATCTTGAACAACTACAACATGAATCACCTGTGGTCTAATCTTTCTCCAGCATTTCTTCTGTCCACTGTCACTGTCTGAACCAGTCACCTAACACACCATCCTTCCTGCCACGGTCATTCCTCTCTGATGCTCTTCTCTTTCTCCTTCTCTCAGCGTGGTGGCAGCACAGGCCTCGGCACTCCCTGGCACCACGGTAGGTGTCAGTGAGGCAGGCAGGTGTTGGTTCAAGTCCTGGTAGTGTCACTTCGCTGCTGTATTGTTTTGTGTAGCGGATGATGCTACGTTTTTCATCACTTAGTTAGTGTAGAGTTTATTTTTCCTTGACGTTATTTGTGTTGGAAAGACATTTCCATTATATAGTGGTATATGTTCTAGGAAATAAGGAATTAGCAATACTAATACATGCTTGAACAACACTCACCGGTGTGGAAGGCTTGTCAGGGAGTGGCTGTAGTGGCTTCTCTTGAACCACGACCATGTTCTCCTCAACCCTTGGAAAGATAACAATTTATCTGAAATGGAGAGATACAAAGATAGAGAAAAATTTAAGTGAGACACTGCAAAGTGTAGCTGACAGTGTACGCGTCGTCATCAAGAAGAGGGGCTCTGCAAAGAAATAGTAAGACACTCGTGAAGGCTACCATCTTTTCTCAAGGGAAGTGTGTGTCGTGTGTCTTAACATCGTCAGGCGCGCAAACATGTTTTGCATCAAGGGTGTCGTTGTACGATCCGGATATGAATTTTTTTTTTATTTTTTTTATTTTCTACATTTTTTTCCCATTTTTTATATATGTAATGTTTTGATATATATATATATATATATATATATATATATATATATATATATATATATATATATATATATATATATATATATATATATATATATATATATATATATATATATATATATCCCCTTATGTAATGAGGTCTTCTGTTATGAAATTTCACGGTTTCGCCCGCTGCGAGACATGACTTTTTTTTTTTTTTTCTCTCTGGCGTACCCGTTCTTCCTCAGTCTCCTATGAATATCTACGGTTCTTTTGCTGCGTACAACATTAGAGAGTACGTAATTTTAGGTCTAACTATTTTTTTCAAATTTATATACGAAAAATAAGATAAATATTTTTCCGTAAATCTAGGAAATAGTCAATGTGTCTCCATTAGATATCTTTTGCATTAATATTTTATTTATTTCAAACAGTTAAACACTGGTTTTGATCTAAAAGTCGAAATATAACAAAAATTGTTTTCACCCGCCTTCCCCCCTCCCCCCCGGGTAATTAAGGGTGAAATCATGAATTACTTTAGGCCTATGTACAAAACCAATCGGAGTAACTAAATTAATCTATATCTGTTTTTCAACATATTGTGATGTATATATCATGTGAATTTCAAGTCCTTAGCTGCAATAGGTGTATTATAGTCATCCCTTAAACTTTGACATAACTTAAAATGGCGGATTTTTGCATATAAAAATGATCTCCGTTGTTATTGGTGTTACACACAGATGGGCCATTGCGGCTTATCCAGCTGTGAGAGGCGAACAAAGTCTGCTGTCGTCATTTTTGTTTGTAACTGATTTTGATTTCTGACAAATATTTGAAAGTAAATATTTGACACAGTTTTTTTTTTACTTTTTCATTGGAAAAAAAAAAACTTATCGTACAAAAAAAAAAAAGATAGCAGACATTCTTCTTGCAACCTTCCTGATCAAAATATTTTTTAAATGAATTGGTCAATAAATGAGGTAGGAGAGGCGAGTTGAACACAGGCAATTTAATATGGGATTAGCGATCCTTCAACCCCCTCAAGTGGATGAATAAAGGTGATTAGTTACTTTGATGTGTAAAGACTGTAATTTGTAAAGATGAGAATAAATGAGAATAAATTATTTCTATGACCTTGTGTCCAGCCAATGTTTGTAGGTTTAAGGTGAAACCACGAGGTGAGGTGACATTAGTATTGTCAAGTGTCTTTGTAAGGTACTCACACCAAAGTTTTCATTTGCTTCAGTCAATCAAGGTCTGGTGATAAAAACAAGGCACTGCATCCTGTGCACTCTACCCTGTGCACGCCTTCCTTTCACTCTGGAATGCACACCTTTATATATTGTGCTGCATTCACACTCACATATTTCAATACAAATAAATAAAATTAATAACAATCACAAAAGAAAAAAAAAAGTGACCAATAAAAAAATAAAATAAAACAACAAACACAGGTGTGAAGAACTCTTCTCCGTTAACCTCCAAGATAACATCAGAACTGGTCTTCAGGAAAAAAAATAAATAAATAAAGATAAACACTATCACTCTCACGTAGAGCACAGCGTTACACCTCAAAAATAAAAATAAAAAAAATAGCATCAGACCGAGGAGGGTTCCTATGTACAGCAAGTGACCCCTAAACAAACTAGCTAGCTAACCACAACCAAGGACCCCGGAAATGCTTATCTGGGTTCTTGTGGCTGGATGGTGTCCGGGTAGCAGTCTGGGGCAGGTGAGGTGGATGGCTGAGTGTAGGCGACCACGTGGCTATGTCTGGTGTCCTCCACGACCTTGTGGAGCTGTATGGGGTCACCTCGCCACTTCCGGGATGACCTGGGATAGTTATCTCGTCACCTACAACCCACTTCTGGTTCTTCATCACCATTGTTAGAGGTAGTTTATGGGTCACCTGCAATAGTAGTAGTAGTAGTAGTAGTAGTAGTAGTAGTAGCAGTAAAAGTAGTAGTAGTACTGGTGGTAGTGGTGGTAGTAGTAGTAGTAGCAGCGGTAGTGGTAGTAGTAGTGGTGGTGGTGGTGGTGGTGGTGGTGGTTGTTGTTGTTGTGGTGGTGGTGGTGGTGGCGGTGGTTGTGGTGGTGTTGGTGGTGTTGGTTGTGGTGGTGGTAGTAGTAGTGGTAGTGGTGATGGTGGTAGTAGCAGTGGTAGTGGTAGTAGTGGTGGTGGTGGCGGTGGTAGTAGTGGTGACGGTGGTAGTAGTAGTGGTGGTGGTGGTGGTAGTGTCGGTGGTAGTAGTGGAGGCGGTGGTAGTAGTGGTGGTTGTGGCGGTGGTAGTAGTGGTGGTGGTGGTATTCGTGGTGGTGGTGGTGGTGGTAGTAGTAGTAGTAGTAGTAGTGGTGGTGGTGGTGGTGGTGGTGATAGTAGTAGTAGTAGTAGTAGTAGTAGTGGTGGTGATGGTGGTGGTGGTGGTGGTGGTGGTGGTGGTGGTAGTAGATGTGTTAGTAGTAGTAGTAGTAGTAGTAGTAGTAGTAGTAGTAGTAGTAGTTGTTGTAGTAGTAGTAGTAGTAGTAGAAGTAGTAGTAGTAGTACGAGTAGTACTAGTAGTAGTACGATTAGTAGTAGTAGTAGTACGATTAGTAGTAGTAGTACGAGTAGTAGTAGTAGTAGTAGTAGTAGTAGTAGATTAAACAAAATAGTAAAAAAAAGAAACCAACAGACAAACCGAGAGAGAGAGGAGGAGGGAGGGGGGCTATTGTAGCCCCCCCTCCCTCTCTCTCTCTCTCTCTCTCTCTCTCTCTCTCTCTGGGAGGTAAGAGAACACCATTTTCTTGTTGGATTGCAAGGTCACTCTAGAAGAGCGGGAAAAAGATGCAGAGGGCGCTGTCAAATCTTTAGTGTGAATGAAGGACGGACAAGTGCAGCTTGAGAAGGTAGGAGAGTGAAGAGTGTATGTGATCAGTGTGATGGGAAGGTACATGTATGCCTCCTATGTTCTGAAAGAAAGCACTCTCTCCATCAATAGCGACCTTCACACATTTGCTGCAATCATTTCTTGAGTCACTGTTTTCACTACACAAGGAATGAAGAAGCTGTTTATATGAATGTTGAAGGATAAAGCCTTTTCTTTGTGCAGCTGCAAACAGGACACAGGCTTTCATTTGTTACAGGGAAAGTTCTCCTTTGTGCAAGAAATGATAGTAATGATTTCAATAAGAGTAGGTAAAAATGTTATGTTGTTTTGCAATCACAGATTTGCTTTGTAATAAAACAATATATAGATGTAGGATACTACATCTATATGTTGAGCCGTGACTGAGACAAGTTTTATTATTACCATTTAGAGTTCCACCTTTGTATTTTGACCAGTTACAATGTCACTTCACAAAAGATACTTTCATTATTTTACCATTATTATATTTGCCTCATTAAAAATTATGATAATTAATAATCAACATTTGTTTAAAAGATTTGCGTTTCATTTTTGCCCGTTATTTAATGGAATTCATTGTTAAAAAAAAAAAAAAAGGAAGAAAAGTGATAAATGTTGGGCCAGTGGTACACACGGCAACTTTGAATAGTCTGAAATGTAACGGCGGTGGTGCGTGTGGCGCCTGACGTGTTAAATATTGACTGATTTTACTTAATATAACACCATTTTTTTTTTATATAACTCTCTCCACCGTAGTCTTTCTAACGTCCAAAACCGTCACCTACCCACTCCCCTCTCACTCTCTCACTCCCTCCCAATGTCCCTAGAAGTTACAACCTTCAATTCTCTCCACCCTAATCTTTCTCCAGTTCAAATCCGTCACCTACCTACTCCCCTCTCACTCTCACTCTCACCTTGGCCTCGTACAGGTCGTCCACTTAGGGCGTAATGTTCATGAGTTGTTCTTCACAGTCCTCTCAAGTTCTCTCAGTGAGTCTTTGAGTTTTGCTTCATATTCTACTTGTAACTTCCTATCAAGCTCACCTATCTCCAGGTGTTTGCGCTTCTTCGTTTCTGTCACCTACTGCTCATAAATTGCAGTGGTAGGAGTAGTAGTA
>NC_087198.1:6770494-6800494 GCF_035594125.1 Scylla paramamosain
CTACCAACACCCTCTACAACCATTCCAACCATACCAAACACCACCACAACCACCACCTCAACCCAGTCACGTCCGCCATAGCCACCTCCACCTCCCCCTTCCACCATCCTACTCTCCACATCTCTCTTCCACTATCCACTCCTCCCTATCCACCACCAGGCCATACTCACATCCACCTCTCCCTCCACACCGCAGTCCACCACAACATGCCCGCCAGGGACAGACGCAACACCGCTTCACCGCCGTAACACAACCGGGGACTCGTCACGTCAGCGGGCGCAGGGCGAATGGCTGAGGAGACGGCGAGGAGAGAGTATCACGTGACTTGAATACTTGGCGCTGATTGGTGAAGGCTGTGCTGAGGTAATTGTCACTAAGAACGGAGCCACTCTCGCAATACTACTTGTAATGATACAAAATAATAGAATCACGGTTATTATTACCAGTAGAAGACACTTACCAATACTCTGTGAGGCAAGAAGTAACGACAAATGAAGGATGCGTGAGCTTTACGAAGAATACGAAAGAAAACGGAAAAATAGAACGCTCTGATTGGCAGACGGGAAGCAGACCACCACCACAGCTCTCGTATTTATTGAGGCTTATATAGACTTGAAATAGCGACTTGAGACTAATGAAATAACGTAATACATGTAGTGCGGGTGTTTTCATCAATGACAGACAGACTAATGCTACGAGATAAAGAAAAAAAAAAGATACATTAGTCACTGGGGGAATGTAGCAAGGCAGTCTTAGGTATCATGAATGCACTTGTTTTTCATAAAGCAAGGTTATGTGCTTGTATTCTAAAAGGCCTTGCTCTTTCACCAGACTATTTTCAAAGGCCACAGAAATATTTACCCGGGTTTTCAAGACTGGTTCTCCCGTTGATGCTGTAGAGACCTTACCAGTCTGTAACTAGAACCACAGAAACACTCTTAAAACTCGTGTAATTTCAACTACAGCCTCTTGAAAGTAGTCAGGGTGCGGGCAGAAATGTTTCAAGATACGGTGTATCGTGAAACATTTCTTTTGGCACTTTTGTTAGAAATACAGGCAGGGAATCTGCTTCATTAATTAGGGTGCCGTCTTTACACACACACACACACACACACACACTGTGTGTTACGTGTTCACTGTCAATCTATTCACTTCTACTAACAGTTTCCGAGCTCTATGCAATCAGCAGCTATTACTAAAAAGAATAAAGTACGAGTAAATAAAGAACTGTAGGGGAGGAGTCACTGTACACAAATGAGCGCCTATAAAGTAGCAGATGATAAAAAGAAAAATGATCCGACAGTGAAAGGATTAAGCATTTAGGAGGCGCAGGTGCGAGGCGTTTACTATATATAACACCTCGACTTTCCCATGACTCGGTGACAAAGAGGAGCAGTCAGGCGGGTGGGCTGAAGGCGGCCACAGCCACAGCTGACCACTTCGCCGCACCCTCCGCCTCATTCCAGGTTACACGAGTATTGTCTGTCGCACTGTGTATCTTTTCGTAGTGACGTCACGGGCGGCGGCGCAACAAGGGGATGATTCCCCGGCAGGTATTGGCCGCTATCGAGTTTTCACGGAGCTGCAACAAAACGATAGCCAGAGCCGTGAGCTTTTCGATTTTTGCAGCCTGAAGTGAACTTGTGGCGGGATGGGAAACGTTTCACTCTAATGCACCTTTATTTTATACAAGTTTTTTTTTTTTTTTCCACATGCATGTTTATTCTACTGACTTGTCACACGCATGTTTACAATACTAACCGTCACTCTTGTTACACGCCAAACTCCACTGAGCCGCTGCGTGGAGTGAAGACACCAACACTGGCCAGCAGCACTCTCATCACTCCTTTGGCTGCAGCCCTAATAGCAATCCTGGCCTGACCTGGCGTTCCTAGGTGTGTGTACGTGTGTTAATTAACGCCTATTTTTTACATATTACACTAACTAATCATAATTAACAATACAGATTATATAATCTAGGTTAAAATCATAATTATATCGAATATAATTACAACCGATTCATGATTTCTGAGGTGGTCCATCGATTCCCAGAAACAGCCTCGCGACCATGGGCTTGGGAGCTAATCATCTCTGTGGCCTTTAAAAATGATGGTGGTGAAAGAGAAGAGGGTTTATGAATATGGTTCTTGAAGGATGTACCGTGCTTCATTTCCCGAGGCAAGAAAGGCTGACGGGGAGCACAGGAGTGAGGGGAGAGAGGGAAAGTTCCATTGTCTGTTGGTTTATCTTGCAAGGTCTAATTTCAGCTCCTCTCAGGATCATCTTATCACTGGTGGTATTTGTGGGTGGACGCACGCAGCCTTCACATGGCCACGATAGGTAAGGCTGGCTGGCGACTGCACGGCTGCTTACAAAATTCCATGCGAGTAAATGATTCCCCACGAATATCTCACCCATGCAAAAAAAGAAAGAAAGAAATGAATGAACGAATAATTAAGTAGAATAAAATACAAATATAAAAGAAAAGTAGAGCGAAATTATTTTTGGACGACATCTTAAACGCGGAGTCTTAGTGGTGAAATTTAGCCTGGGGGAACTCATGACGTAGGTATGAATGAATGTATGTCTGAATCCTGTACTCTTAAATTAAAGGCTTCGTCATCTCATCAGGACTCTTAACCCTTCCACTGCGACACGAAGCAATTACCACCACCAAAAGTAGTGCCTGAAATCTTTATAAGCATCTACAAGAAGGGGATTAAAAAGAATAGATTTTGCAATTTGTACACAGTTTAAAGATTGCAGATGGCTGCAGAACAAGTAGAAATGTCTCAGAGTGATTAGTAATTGAGGAAAGGTGTACCAGATAGCAGTTAAAGGGTTAAAGGCTTCGATCTCTCACTAAGATGGCTAGTTAGGCTCGTGTACGTATTTTCTCACTCCTTGATAAAACTATCACCAGAATGATGACAATACCATTTTAAACTCCAATAACTTCACTAGAGACTGTCAAAATAAGCAGAAATAAAACATCACAACGATTATAAATGCGAATCTAGTATGTCTGTGCAGTAAACCTGACTATCTTTAGCCTCCGCCATGAGAGAGAGAGAGAGAGAGAGAGAGAGAGAGAGAATGTTCATAATTGGTTGACTTTATATATATATATATATATATATATATATATATATATATATATATATATATATATATATATATATATATATATATATATATATATATATATATATATATATATATATATATATATGTATATATATATATATATATATATATATATATATATATATATATATATATATATATATATATATATATATATATATATATATATATATATATATATATATATATGTATATATATATATACTCGTATATATATATATATATATATATATATATATATATATATATATATATATATATATATATATATATATATATATATATATATATATATATATATATATATATATATATATATATATATATATATATATATATTAAGGACGTGGAGTAATTATATAATGCAAGGGAATGATCTCTAACAATTTCCAGAGGATGGTTGATAAGAATGCACCTGTGCTTCTGAAAGTATTGGTTTTCATATTAATATAGAACATTATTAGTATTTTTTTCATTGAGTTGTACTTTACTATAACATTGATTTCTTTTACCATTGTTAATATATTTTGTAATTATTGTGTGTGTCAATTGTTTCTTATAAGATGTATATGCCTCCGGATGAAAAAAAAGTCAATATTATCGTTATTACTTTTGTTTTCATCATATTACTTTTATTATTATTATTATATTATTATTATTATTATTATTATTATTATTATTATTATTATTATTATTATTATTATTATTATTATCATTATTATTATTATAATCATTTTTATTATTATGTTTACGAGACTGTTCGTTTACAGCAGGGCCTAAGAGTGTGTGATGCGGCCTGGTATATAGTCAGATAAATTAAATATAGCCAGACTATTACTATTATTATTATCATTGCTACTACTACTACTACTACTAGTAGTAGTACTACTACTACTACTTCCAGCATTGTTTGTCGTAGCGTGTACTTCCTTCCTCATCATTAGAGACACCTACGGAACAACAGGAAGACAGCCAAGGAAGACCCGAGTGTTGAGCCAAACGCGATCAAGCGAAGGGGAAAGAAGAGCAAGACGTGTGTGTTTATTAATGCCACTTGTCAATATTCGCTGCTTCATGGTCTGCTGCCACTCTTCCCTCTCATCTCATCTCATACGGGACTCTCCAAGGATATTACCACTTTCCTGCTCCAAGATGATAATTTGACACTTGTGCTCAGTGTTAATCCGTATCTCTCTCCCTCTCTCTCTCTCTCTCTCTCTCTCTCTCTCTCTCTCTCTCTCTCTCTCTCTCTCTCTCTCTCTCTCTCTCTCACTGCGATACACTTAAAGAGGGAGTTGGTTGTGTTTAGCCATAAAGCATATCAATGTACTTTATCCTTTGATTTTTTTTTTTTTTTTTAGTATATCGGTATAAATATAATACAGGTCTTCAGATAGTGTGCTTCATCTTTATTTTTTTAATGTGTATTTTCTTCGGTGCGTTTACTTTTTATTTATTTTTCAGTCTAAGATTGTGAATGATTGAACAGTATCGAACAAAGGCGTCTGTGTTGAGTCTTGTTATGGTACAGTGCTAAACCCTTCCCAGTCTTTCCCGTTGTTTCTCCTCGATTCTCCTTCATTCATCTTCTCTCCCTTCCTCTTGTTCTCCTGTAGGGCTCCTTGTGATTAGCTATCGACCGGTGACGCACACTACAAAATTTGCTACCTTTTTTTTCTGTCCTTGGCCATCATTGTTGCTGCCGCCATCACCGCCACCACCACCACCACCACAACCACCACCACCACCACAACCACCACCACCAACACCTACTCTGTCAAAGTAAATGCCAATTCATCAGTTTGCTAGACCTGTTTGCATTACTGCATCCGCTACCCAACCCATCCCCCCCAAAAAAAAAAAGCAACACCGCCTCTGAAGGCTTAGTACATTACATTATCATTATCACTATCATCATCATCATCAGCAGCAGCAGCAGCAGCAGCAGCAGCAATAACAGCAACGACAACATGTGCAGATACAATACAATACGTAGGCAACTAGTGTTGCTTAA
This sequence comes from Scylla paramamosain, assembly GCF_035594125.1. Classification (NCBI taxonomy): domain Eukaryota; kingdom Metazoa; phylum Arthropoda; class Malacostraca; order Decapoda; family Portunidae; genus Scylla; species Scylla paramamosain. Next base: position 6,775,656 of record NC_087198.1, read on the forward strand.
AAAAAAAAAATAAATCCTACGCCTATATTCTCCCCACCGTCACTCTCCACGTCTTTCTCCGTCAACACAGAACACTGTCCGTACACTTGTATATCTGAAAGCCCTTTGGATTCATATTTGCATTTTTTTTTCTTTTTTTACATTATAATGGTGCGTCCTGAGGCGTGGTGGCGTGAAGGGCGGCGGCGGCACTAGGTAATTTCACGGTAGGTATTGGCTGTTATCCAGTTTGCACTGAGCGTCCCTGGCTGGTGGTTTGTTTTCGATGTAACTGTTTGCCTTTGCTAGTGTTTCAGCTTGAAGTGAACCAGTGATGTGATGAAAACCTTCCACTCTTTAACTAACGCTGCTTTCATTCTTCTATACCTTCTTTATACGTGTCTTTATTTTATCAACTTTCAGAACTCTCTCCATGGAGTGAAGATATAGATAGATAGATAGATAGATTTATTGACTACACAATCATATTACAGCAAACAAAACTAAAACAAAAACTAAAATACAAAAAAATATCCACAGCAGTAGTCCATTAATAATTGTAGTCCACAATATTCTAAATCATTAAATAAATATTCTTGCAATGCAGCAAAAGAACTCCCAAAATACAAAATAAAAAAAATTTTTCTCTACCCAAAAATAGACATTACCAGATATCATACAAATTATTCGCATTCATTTAAATTTCCTTGTTTATATACTTTAAGTACATCGAAAATTACATTACACATCTCGCTAGTTGTACATTTTGTAAATACATCTTCCATTGTTTCGTATCTATAGTTATTCCTTAGATGTTGGGTGAGAGTACAGTTCTCCAGTACGTGTCTCTCCGTCTGTATCTCACCACAACTGCACAGCCGCTCCTCCAGCGGTAAGCGGCCACGTCCTCGCCTATTCCATCGCCCTGTTTCTATAGCTAGAGTGTGGCCAGATAATCGAAACCTTGTAAAATCCAGTCTATGAAACTCATTTAAGATTTGCCTCTTAGTGTAAATCTCGTGTGTGGATAATGTGGGATTTATGTCTTTATACACTATACATCTTGATGTACCTGAATCTCTGATGCAACACTTCGCTTTCTCCAATAACACAGACATGTCAGGTACTTCCCCTCTTATCATTTCTTTCACGCACTTGCCCATATTCGTGTTCTCGTTTATTACTTTTCTCATTGCAAAAGATAGTGGATCATCATTCATACTGGACCTCTCATCCCACATTTTCTTTAAAAACTTATGTTGTCTATATTTCACAAGGTCAGGAAGCGATGGATAACCCGACTCGACATAACACACCACGTTAGGAGTAGTTTTTCTCACCCCTAACAGTTGTTTCAGTGCCCAGTTATAAAGCTTAACTACAGGTTTAACGTCAGCATCAATCCAGGACTCACAACCATACACTAGTGACGACAGGAGGGCAGCGTCAAACACACGTCGCTTTACTATAAAGGGGATATCATTATTCTTCTTTAAAAACGATATAAACTTTAACACATGACATAATTTGTTCTTTGCATGTACCTTGACGGCAGAAGACACAGAACCGTCACACGTAAATGGTGAACCCAAATACATATAACTATCACAGTGTTCCACTTTCATACTCGTACCACCTACACTAAACGGCTCCTTGTCTCCTAGCCCACCATTGATGACAAAAAATTTCGTCTTTGCACTGTTTATCCTCATACCATACTCTTTACAATATTCCTGTAATATCCTTAGCTTAATGTACATATTCTCCCTACTCGTTGATAATAATACTGTATCATCCATGAACATTAAAATTTTTAACCATTCTATAAATACTTCTGGTCTACACTTTCCTTTAACAGATCTGATTAACATATTGACAAACATTACAAACAAAAAGCAAGAGGTAGGGGATCCTTGTCTGACTCCCTGTGAGGCGCTCAATACTGCGGCACCGATAACACTTTCCGTGGTGCGATACATGGCCACCATAGCGGCCAGCATCACGGCCCCGCACCCCAAACCCTTCATCACAGTAAACAGAGTTTTCCTTGGAACGATGTCATACGCTTTCGAGAAATCTATAAATACCACAAACAACTTAATCTTCTTTAACCTGGCTGTGTTGGTAAGCAGCCTGAGCGTTACTATATGCTCTCTACATCCACGCTTCTTCTGCGCCCCTGCTTGTTCCCTGTCTGGTTTGAACCACTGATTCAGGCGTTCACAAAGTACCATCTCATACAGTTTAGCTATAGAGTTAATGACGCTTATTCCACGATAGTTATCAGTGTTAGTCTTGTCACCTTTCTTAAATATTACAAATACTTTTGCTCTAATCCATGCATAAGGGAACATAGCAGATGAAAAAATACAACTAAATAATGTGGCAATAGTAACAAGCCACTGGGGTGACATAAGTGAAAAAACTCCAGGAGGGATACCATCAGGCCCACATGCCTTGTTAACCTTCATCCTTTTTATTTGATTTTGTACTTCTAGGGGAGAGATGGGTTCGTCAAGCACAGGAATATTAATATCTGTAGACAGATCTGATAAATAATTTTGAGTTTCTCGTGCAGGATTCAGTACTTTCTCAAAATGGTCCCTAAATTCTGCATCACTTGGTAGATTACTATCACTATGCGTAGATGTACTATAGTTACCCTTCCAATCAATTGCCTTCCATACCCTCGCATCGTCATCATCCTCCATCAGCCTCTCCCATCTCCCTAACTCCATTCTACTGACAGGCGACACTTCCTCATTCAGTACAACACTACTCTTGGCATATGTATACAAAGTGTCCGAAAGGTTGTTAACATAAGAATTCACATCATCATCTTGTATACATGGCATTTGTTGTGCTAGATGTCTCACAAAATTCTCCTTATCAATCTCACAGAATCTTACAGGTTTTCTTACCAACCTTGATCTTCCTGCCGTTCCTAACAGAGCTGCGTGTCCACCAAGTGTGGACGCCCGTACACTAAGGTTATCTAGGTCTACCCCTGTGACATTCACTGTGGCAGTTATTGGGGCGTGGTCAGATGGAAGGTCGATACGTTGCATCACTGAAAAATCATTAATAGAGTCTAACAACTGTGGTGATACAATACATACATCTAACTCGGAAATCCATACATCACGCTTGCGGTACGTTTTGTCACTCACGAAATTATTCTTACATGTTTTCAGGTTGTTTAACACCAAAAGCTTGTTATTCATACAAATAGAAGACAACACTTCTGCATTGTCATTAGCAACATTGACATCATCATTTATATGTGGGTATGAATATGGGTGACTCTCTTGCTCTTGTACATATGGTAAAATTTCCCTCACTCTTTTGCCAAATCTTGCGTTCATATCTCCCATCATGATGTAACCATTACACATGTACTTGGCCTTGATTTTTCCTTGAATAGCAGCAAAAGACTCATGACTATAATATTGGGAATCACTTGGTGGTACATAGATGAAACCAAACAAAACACCATACATGTTTCGAAACTGTAACCACACCTGATCATTAACACTGGTATCAACCTCGTAAACAAACGGGGCGATACAGTTTCTCACCAGCACCACTGTGCCTCCCCTGTTACTCGATTGTGTGGCCTTACTTCTAAAGGTTACATAACCGGGGAAATGCACATGCTCATTAGTTTTTACTTCATTTAGACCAATCACATCATAGTTGGCCAGCATTTGTCTAACACTCATTTTCTCCATCTTAGTACGCACACTGTTTATATTCCAAGACATTATCTTTATCTGACTCACTTGCTGTGGATTATCTAAAAAAACAAAGGATTCCAACTATCAATTATCTCACCATCCTTGTACACTTTACGTTCTCTTGGATCAAGGCGGATAACGCACCCAACATTTTCTGGCTTCTCCTTCTCCTCTCTCTCAACGTCTCGCAACCTCTTCCACTCCCTCCTGACGCTAGGGTGAACATCCTTCTTAATATAGATGGATTTGACATTATCTCCTGCATTCTTCAGACGATTGCTGTTCTCCAAGACGCGACTCCTTACATCCTTATCCGTCAGGGTCAGCAGTATAGGGCGAGACCTGCGGCTTTCTCCGTTGTTGGCTTCACGTCCCAACCTCCAGTGCGTTCCTCGGACGTCCTCGACACCAATTTTGTTCCATAGAACTTCTAACTTGTCTTCGTCGTTTGTAGCGCCTTCTAGTGACTCATTCTGCTCTTTTACGCCAAGGATGACTATGTTGTTCTCTCTTTCCTTCTTGTCCACAGCTTCCAAAAACTGTTGCTGTGCGGCTATAATTCGTCCTTGCTTCTCAATTCTGGCCTCCATTTCAGTGAGTCTCTTGTTCACAACACTGTCAGGAGATGACAGCATAGCTTTCAGTTCATTTATTTCTTGCATTAATGAAGCAAACTGTCCAGTGATGGTATGGAGTTGTTCTTCTTCGTTGTATGACAAAATGCTGTCTATCAAGTCATCCTTATTTATTTGTTTAAGCTGATGTCTTTGTAATTTCCGTAATTCTGCTACTTGCCGGGCCATGGTGGCGTTCAGCAGTTCGCCGCGTTTCTATGGCAACGGCGTCCTGACGTCACAACCCTTGTGCGCATGCGCAAACAAAGGGAAGGGATTTGAGGGAGGGTTTTGCCAGGCTGCTTGGATTCTTAACTTATTTTTAGACTAAGTCCCACTACTCCCTCAAAATTCTACACACCACAACAGGCAGTAGGACTTCACACACTTGCTTTTGTAGTTGCGTGGTCCAAATACTGGCAGAATACTTGAAAACAGCTTGAAAACTCAGGAGCTTGAGCTGCCTTGTTGTTTACAGTACAGGCTGGACACACACACACTGACCAGCCGCCAGTCACCAGCCTCGAAAAACTCCTTATCTTTCTTCCATCACGGAAATATCCCATATTTTTTTCCACCTTTAAAGATTTTTCATCTGACTTGCACCACCAAAAAGTTTCCCATTAATCTTTTACCGTCAACAGTTTACCATCACCGAGTTTCTCCGGCTTTCAAAACCCCGGCATTTCTTGGCACTGGTCTTCACACTGTCCACACACTTCAGGCGCTCTTCCCTCCACGCCTGACTATTCTGTCACATGTAAATATAAGGTTCATTGATAAACAAGTTACATTTAAGATCATGATCTCGAATCATGATGAATAACCAGGAAAGGTCGCTTGTTGCTCGCCGATTCCTATTTACCAAGAGATTACGAGATTCGGTAAAATTAATGCAGAACTTTCCAGTCTGCAAGTCTGTAATCCTGCGGGGCTGCAACAGGTGCTCCAGGGGAGGCGGGGGAACAGACTCTCGTTTTCTTTGCCTGCCGTGCTGGAGCGGGAGGCAAGCGGGCGTCACTCCTCGAGGGATGAAAGGACACGTCTCTATTAACATGTCAAATTCTTGAGTGTAAGCGACGTGAGGAAATGATCGATTTGAGTTAACGTTTACACACACATACACACACACATCTGGAACGTAAACCAGGTAAAATCTCTAGGAGGCAGTCACCACACCACGCGTCACCTCAGCGCCAACCATTGCACCGAGGTAAGTGGCCCCGCATCCCCTCACTCCCTTCTGCCTTTAATTTGCTTCTGCCGAAAGTGTTTTTTGCTTTGTGAAATTTTATCGTTCGCACACTCCTTCATATTTGTGTCACAAAAACGTAGAACTGGTGATAAAAATAAAAAAAATATCGAGAATGAGAAGCATAAATTACAGTCACTAGAAATACTGTGCGCGTCTCCCATGATTTCCATCTCTCTCGACACGCTGCATTCTTTCAATAATATTTTCAGAAGCTTTCCTTATTTTATGATGATGATGATGATGATGATGATGATGATAATGATGATGATCATGACGCAGTTTTCATCAGCTTTACTCCCGATCTTCCACAACAGAAAGTTTTATTATACAATGGTTCTTTCATATTTTTCGATATTTTTACTTCCTGGAACACTGTGTTCTCTAGCCACACCTGTACTGATATTTTCCATCCTAGTTTTTCACACTATTGACCCGACCTTCCATTGCTAATCAAGAACACAGTGTCTAATGTTCATCAGTCCTGCATCAGTACAATCCGCACTTCTCTCTTGTCTTGCTCATTTAAACGTATTTTTGGCACCGTAGTTTTGTCCAGTCAACTTTGCCTTTGTCTTATTCTGTTCATCGAGCCTGAGCCGAGACCCTTCATCCTGCAGGCAACATCCATGATCTTCTAAAACCCAGTCATTCTAGTTACCCCGCCAGGAACTTTTCTGTACTGTGTTTCTCTGACGGAGCCTCATCCTTCTTAGTGCTGCTGTTCCTCCTTTCCTCTGAACTATTATTGATTACACGCATGAGACCTTCCTGTCTGTACCTAACACATTAAAACTTTGGACGATAACAACATATTACACTACAATATGATCCTCGCGCATTCAAGACAGAAAACTACTACTGCTTTCTCTCCCCACTGAAAATATTGCTTTTACCAACAATAATCAATAATCGTCCATCTTTCAGTCCTTAGAAAATAAAGAGTTTTTTTTTCATGTCAGTTTTCATTATTCTGGTGGGTTGTGCCCCTCTGGTGGGTTGTGCCCCAAAGCTAGTAAAATAATCCCCAATTATTTTTCAGTCTCTCTCTCTCTCTCTCTCTCTCTCTCTCTCTCTCTCTCTCTCTCTCTCTCTCTCTCTCTCTCTCTCTCTCTCTCTCTCTCTCTCTCTCTCTCTCTGCAGTGCTAGCATCTGTTAAGAGAGCTATTTTAGTTGAGTCTTTTCGTAATACTTCACCATTAATATATTACAAATTTTCTATCGTGTCCTTCTATCCTTCTGATTTAACACATTGATTTTTTTTATTGCTAGGAAAATATTCTTTCTTGTCATTTATCCTTCAACGGCAGCTGACTTGGATGGAATTTCATAATGTGTCGCTAGAATAATACCAAGTGGTGCCGTGCTGACAACCTGCCAAGCCAAATCAAGGCAACTTTGCCCTCGACTCTTGCTTCACTTACATGGCTGAGGCACGATCGCTGCGATTTCTGAAGGTGACGTCACACCTTCCCGATTCTCTCACATCAGGCGCTGGAATTTATTCTGGAGTGTGAAGTTCTCTCCCACCTTTCATCTCATAACCGCCTTAGTCCCCGTGACACTCTCTCAGGGATGTAGCACCACTACTCAGCCTCTGTGTGTGTTGTGATGCTGCCTCGCACGCAAACACACACACACGCACACACACACACACACACACACACACACACACACACACACACACACACACACACACACACACACACACATACACACACATGTAACTGTATGTATCGCGTTCGGATCTCTCGGAGCAAATAAATAAATAAAATTCATTCCCCTACTGAAACAATCATCCCTACGAAGAGATAAAACACAGACAAGCTCTTCCTCCAAGCTAAGTCCCTTTTCTTCCTGCCTCTCTCCCTCCCTCCCTGCCCTCGGTCTCAGCAGTGCCCAGGACAACAAGGCGGCAGTCAGCTCGAGCGGCTTATCCCTAAAAATCCCCCAGAGAGACATTGTCCTTAGGCGGGGCTCGGGACATGCCTCTCCTTGCTGTTGTGCCGCCCTGAGCGTGGGATTACAACGCACATCCAGAAATGAAAACAACTTAAGTCTCTCTCTCTCTCTCTCTCTCTCTCCCTCTCTCTCTCTCTCTCTCTCTCAACTTACTGAAAGTGACGCCGCGGTCCCTGAAATTCTGCGCGATGGTTTTGAGGGAGATCTTGAGTGAGTCCTTGTCCCTCGTGAAGCAGGGATGACAGGCGAGGCCCCGTCCAGGCCGTGCAGAACCAGGTGGTGAAGAAGAGCGCGTCGAACACCTCCCTCTGCTGCAGGAACCATGGGGTGGCAGGTGTTAGCGTTGAGTTATGGGCTTACGTGAAGGATGGTGATGTTTGTTCAGGGGATTGGTGGCACCGTAAAGGGGATGTGGGTGGTGATGGTGGTGGTGGTGGTAGTGGTGGTGGTGGTGAAGGGGGAGGAGGAAGAGAAGGAGAACAATAACAACAAAAACAACAACAAAAACAAGAGCTAGGAGGAGGAGGAGGAGGAGGAGGTCAAGGAGGACGACAGTGACAAGGACAAGAATGAAAATGAAGGGACGAAGAAAACGGAGGCAAGGTGGTGATCTTAGCATACGTAATGTTGTGGGCTAAGTAATTTTTTAGATGACAAGAGGGACACTGAAGGAGCAGACCTGTTGAAAAGCTACGCAATGAAGGCACACAGGAGAGATGTAAGTAAGAAAACATGCAATAAATTTCGATCGGTTCATTAAACCTTCGCGTTCAAAAGCAGAATCTGGAATCTCAAACAGTTGCTTTATCAAACACACCAGCGCCAGAAACATCGCCTGCTGTGCTCGATGACAAAAAAGTAAATATTGCAACTTTCAGACGTGAAGACGGGAAGGGAACGTCTGTTTTGTTTAGGATGCGATATGTCCTCAGGTTCGTGGACAGAACATATAATAACTGTAGACGGAGAGAGAGAGAGAGAGAGAGAGAGAGAGAGAGAGAGAGAGAGAGAGAGAGAGAGAGAGAGAGAGAGAGAGAGAGAGAGAGAGAGCAGGCTATCAAGAAGTTATAGAAAAAAAAAAAACACTGCACTTTGCGAAAAACGGAAAAAAATCTGGAAAACTTAATGTTTAATCTACGTACAGAAAAAAAAAATGTAAAAAAAGAAATTATCAGTGTTACATAATCCCGCATGTTATATCACACTTCCGGCAACTAGTGATGGCAGGGCTCTTGTTACCTTACTTGAGTCACGTGATTATGAAAGCTGCCACTAACTACAGAAGCACTACAAAGGTTTTCATAAGGATCCCGTTCCTTTCAAAAGATTGTATATAAAAGAGTTTACGGTGATTCACCTCCGCTTCCTGTCAACTCTTCTTCCTTCTCCTCCTCCTGCTGCTCCTTGTCTTTTTATTCCTCCTGCTCTTCTTCTTCTTTCTGCTCCTCCTGCTCCTCGTCATCTTCCTCCTCCTCCTCCTCCTCCTCCTCCTCCAACAATCTTAGTACGCTCCTTTTGCTATAATTCTTTAATTTACCTTAAAGTTCCTCTGTTGAGAGAGAGAGAGAGAGAGAGAGAGAGAGAGAGAGAGAGAGAGAGAGAGAGAGAGAGAGAGAGAGAGAGAGAGAGAGAGAGAGATTAATTTGATTTGATTAATTTACTACGCAAATAGCGTCAGACACCATAAGATAGAGATACTTCATTACAGTTGTCAGCTAAAGCAAGAGGGAGAGAGAGAGAGAGAGAGAGAGAGAGAGATTAAACCCCCCTTCTCTCTCTCTCTCTCTCTCTCTCTGGAGCCTCTACTGTGACAGTATTATTTCGTGCTCATCAATATAAAACCCAAGTAACGAGTGTGCAAGCCGTGTGTCGTGTCAAGGCTGCCAACCCTACCGGCGGCACACTCACAAACCCGAACTCGTGACTCATGCATGACAGATAAGTCCCCGGGGCCTGCTTGAGTTGCGGATGAGGCTCTTGGTGCTCGAGGATCCTGGTTCGGGAAGCAGTTTGGAAATGTTTACCTTTTCCAATGAGATATACGACAATTCCCAGCACTAAGAGGAATGCAATCTTGATAAGGATAGAAAGGAAAGAAAAATGTGAATGAAAAGATTTGATTTAGCAATTTCCAACAGTAACAATGATTCGATTTAGTAATTCCCAGCAATGATTAGATTTAGTAGTCATGAGATTAGATTTAGCAATTTCCAACAATGAAAAGATTTACCAATTCCCAGCAATAAGAACAAGTATATTTTTTTATAAACATAAACAAGAAGCAGAAAAAATGAAATAAGAGATTGGATTTAGCAGTTTCTATTCTATTTATCACTCAGTTCCCAGGAATAAAAACAATGAAATCTTTATAAACATAGACAAGAAAGAGAAAAGGGAAATTAAAAGATTATATGTACTAATTTCTAGGCAGTGCAATGCTTGGAGGTGGCTGTGGAGCAAGAAGGAATGTGTCAGTGTGTTTAGTCAAGAAGGGGGATCATCAACAACAGCAGAGCAAGTTTTAATGAAGCGGCTCATCATCAACACTGCCTACCTGTAAAATGCTTTGATGTCTACATATTGGTATTTGTTGTAATTGTAATTGTTTTTGTATCTATGTTTATAATGATTATAGTTATCTCTCCGTCAATTATTTTTTTATCTCTTTAATGTTATAATGTATATGCTTCTGTGCGACTCAAACATTATCACTCATTATTATTGTTGTTGTTATAATCATTGACATCATCATTGTCGCTTTTCCTCCTCCTCCTTAACCTTGCTATCACCATCACCACCACTACTACTACCACTACTACTACTATTACTACTACTACTACTACTGTTTCTATTACTACTACTACTACTATCCGATTCAATGCAATACAACCTACCCTTTAACAACCACAACACTACCATCCTCCCAAACCACTTAACTCAACAGCACACTAAGCAACAAAGCAGAATCACACATTCCTCACAAACACCATCCCGGCCAAAGTCTTATTCTTAACACTTTACACAAGCAACATTTCACAATCCCGCGAACACCCAAAAGGACGTTGCCTGGACCTTTCCCGAGCCGCCGAGGTCACGGTGTGTGTGAGACACACACTGCGGGATGCGGGCACCAAGCTCAGGATGGTTATAGGAAGCTGTCAGGCCGCAACTCACCACGATGAAAGCAGCGTGTGTGTGTGTGTGTGTGGCGGCGGCAAGTGTGGGCTGGAGGGAATGGCGGCGGAGCTCGTGATGGGCTATCAAGAAATCAGCAGAAATGAGGTCGCCGCTAATGAAACATCGGTTGACCAGTTATAAAAGGTCATGTCAAGCTGCTGGTCAGTTACGAATGTTCGATAATAAGACGAGGAAGGGCACGCGAGTGAAGGTGATTGCCTGAGAAGCTCTGCTGACTAAGACCTGCTGCCGTGGAGGTGGTGATGGTGGGTGGACTGAGTGTCATTAAATATCCCCGATGATAAATACATATATTAAAAAAAGGCGTACCGGATGGCCTGGGAGCTGAGTACTCTTTATATATACTCGTATATATATATATATATATATATATATATATATATATATATATATATATATATATATATATATATATATATATATATATATATATATATATATATATATATATATATATATATATATATATATATATATATATATATATATATATATATATATATATATATATGTGCCCTGCCAATCTTTGCATCGTTAACCGCCACACTTTTTTGTATCAACGTTCTTTAAGCCTTTCACTACTGGACAAAATTTTCCCCTTTAATACCTGTAGTGTTTGGTTGTTTGTGGTATGGTTCAATTATGTTCGGTCTGTTCGAATTATGTTCGGTTAGTTCGAACCAGAGTTGATGACAGGATTAACAGGCAAATATACGGGATTGGCTTCCTGACGGCTGTACTGGCAGTGCGGCTCTCCTTACCCTCCCTGCCATGCGACCAGACACTATAATACCTGTACTTTTTAGATACTATTTTTGTGCTAGACCCTCGTTAATATTTCTTCAGGGGAAAAAACACAAAAATAACCTTGTTTTATTTCTTTTCTCTCCTGTGTCTCCATGCAATCAACTTTTACAGTGATAGAAAAGATAGCGAAGGCCAGCCATACCAATAAAAGGGTTAATAAACTGTTAAAATGAGTGTAAGACTGAAGGCGTGTGGGTGAAGTTAATGGGCTTCCTCTTCTCAGTCTGGCTTTACCCTCTCCTTCCTCTCAATCACACCATTACGATCACTAATACTTGGTCTAGATCCTTTTTCCCATCTGCTGTATCTTTGTCCAATAAAATACATGATACACTGTCACATAATGATCATGTGCTCGCTTCCGGGTATTGTCTAGCATAATACATCACATGTTAACACCACAGTCACCACCAGTTAGTGCACCTGCTTGTCCTATCTAGCGTCACTTAGTAAATCACACGTTACCTTCATAATCATCACTTTGTCAAGCTCCTTATTTCCAATTAAGTGTCATCACTGCCCAGTACATGACACGTTATCTCTTACACTCATCCCTTCATTTAACGGCTTTTAAATTCATCTCTCTTCATTTAAGTGCTTCTGAGACCTAAATGCATCACACGTCCCTCCTCTCATTATCAGAATCACCTCGCCTGCCTGTCTCCCCCTCTGGTATCATGGCCCTGGAGAGTTTCACGTCTTCCCTCCATGCCAGCGCCACACGACAGCAGGCGTCAGGTGAGTTACTGTTTGTTCCTCCCTGGCTCACTAATTTAAGGTGTGTCCACACTATCGAGCATGCTCGACGGGCAAACAGTGATACCAGATCCCGTTCCAATACAATAGCAAGGAGGTTGAGTGGCAGGCACGAAGGTGACGTCAGAAGCGAGGAGACTGGGGGCAAACTAGCGGGCAAATGTCTGTGAGTTTGCAGGAAACCCCAGAAACTGTTTCGAGTGGTATGATGCGAAACACTAAATGTGTCCTCGTAATTAAGTAGGAATCTATCTCGCATTCAAAGTGTTCTGTGCATATCAGCATGTCTGGCGGTCCTTCTACAAGTGTACCTGAAGGAGGAAACGTTCAGTGGTCCAGGGAAGATACAGCATGGATAATTGATATGTACCGTCAAAAACCTTGCTTGTGGAACATAAAGAGTGCTGATTATAAGGACAGAAATAAACATGTAACAGCCCTTACAGCAATAACAAGAGAAATAGAAAAGAAGTATGCATCCGTTACCATTGCGGATATAAAAAAGAAACTAGATTGTTTGCGAAATCAGTACAGGCGTGAAATGCGAGAGATAGAAAACTCTCGCAAGTCAGGAGCTGGGACGGACGACGTGTACAGCCCCAAGTTATGGTGCTTTGATGAGCTTTCTTTTCTCAATGATGGTGGCATAACGAGGACATCTCAGTCAAACATCGATCCTGACAGTAACAAAGCTGTGGAAGAACATAATGATCATGAGGTAAGTTCATAAACGATCTCTTTCTCTTTCTCTCTCTCTTTCTCTCTCTCTCTCTCTCTCTCTCTCTCTCTCTCTCTCTCTCTCTCTCTCTCTCTCTCTCTCTCTCTCTCTCTCTCTCTCTCTCTCTCTCTCTCTCTCTCTCTCTCTCTCCAACAGGCATTTCACCTGAGACATGCAGGATGTGGTGATTAATTGATAAAGATGGTGATGAAAGGAAAGGGAAATGAAACATTGTAGACACTGTTATAATTTCATTATGAGAAATAATAATAATTTGCTGTTTACACATAAAGAAAGCCAAGTCTTTTGTTTCACATGTGCACATATGTACATGAATACAAAGTTCAATAAGTATTACATTCAGAGACAATACACAACATGAAATACACCTAGGTATATAGACATTTATCACAATTAACCCTCTTCACCTATGTACAAGTGTTGCCATGATACTGCCCCTACACCATTAAAGTAATCCATAAACTGTTCACGCACACTCTTACCATCAGCCATGTCATTACAGATAACTCTCTGTGTTCCTGGTAACTCAGGAGTTTGTCGCCATGTTCCAGGAATAATTTGTCCTACTGACAGATCTTCAACATCTAAAGATCCTTCCGGCGTGTAGTGTCTCACATGGTCTCTTATGAGAAAGTTATGCAAAGATTTGCATGCTAAAACAATATATTCAATCTTTGATGGAGGTAGATCAATTGGTGAGTGAAACACACGAAATCTATTGGCCAAAATACCAAATGCATTTTCCACGGTTCGCCATGCCCTAGAGAGCCGGTATGAGAAAATGCGCTCTCTTGTATCCTGACTCCTATGTGAAAAAGGTTTCATAATGTGTCGCTGCAATGGAAATGCATCATCTGCCACAAAAACATATGGAAATGGTAGACTACTACTTCCAAGAATTGAATCTTCTGGCAAACCAGCAGTATTATTTTGTATGAGACTACTGACAGAACACTTGTCCCACACACCACCATCTGATACTCTACCATTTGTGCCTATGTCCGCATATATAAATTCACAATTTGCGTCACATATGGCAAGAAGTACAATGCTGTGGTTGCCTTTGTAGTTGTAAAAATATGAACCACTATCACGTGGAGCTCTTATCGACACATGCTTCCCGTCAATAGCTCCCAAACAGTTTGGGAAATTCCATCTTCTCTGAAATCCATGAGCCACAGTCATCCACTCCTCTGGCGTTGTAGGTGTCTGTCAATTTAAGTAAATATTATAGAGGCATGACGACCGAATTTTCATGAAAGACATACTACTATTCATTTACAAATTTATATTCAACACCCTATCGTTCTCTCTCTTTCGCATCCTCCCTCCCTTCTCCCTCCCTTCCCTTCTCCCTCCCCTTCCTCTCTTATCTCCCTCTAACCCCTCAATGGATATGAAAGATGATTACGAAGAGAAAGAGAGAAGAGGAAGTTTATGTAAAAGTGACACACACACACAGAGAGAGAGAGAGAGAGAGAGAGAGAGAGAGAGAGAGAGAGAGAGAGAGAGAGAGAGAGGTACAAGAGAGAAGCAAAAGCTATTAGCTTGTATCGCGGTAGAGGAGCAGGTGTTGTGTCATCGGTGCTTCCCTCACGCAAACAACAACACACAGCGACAGAAATTTTGACTGAAGAAACACAGAGAAAGAGATAACATGTGTGTGTGTGTGTGTGTGTGTGTGTGTGTGTGTGTGTGTGTGTGTGTGATTGAATCTGTGCCACGTGTGTATCTTTTGTGTGTTTCCTTACAAAGACGAGAGCAAGAGGGAGAGAGAGAGAGAGAGAGAGAGAGAGAGAGAGAGAGAGAGAGAGAGAGAGAGAGAGAGAGAGAGAGAGAGAGAGAGAGAGAGGATAAAAATGAAGATGAAGATGATGAGGAATAAGAGACTGCAAAGGGTGGAAGTGGAGGAGGAAAGAAGAGGAGGAGCAGGAGGAGGAGGAGGAGGAAGAGGAGAAGGAGGAGCTCTGCAGGAGATGAGACGGTGAGTTGAGCTGATTGCCTCTTATGTACATGCTAGTATTGTGTGTGTGTGTGTGTGTGTGTGTGTGTGTGTGTGTGTAAAGGTGTGTGACATTCCGTTAGTTCTTGTTAGTTTCGGTAAAAGGATATGTCTTTTTGTCTCTGTCTCCTTGCTTGTCAGTTGGTGTGTGTGTGTGTGTGTGTGTGTGTGTGTGTGTGTGTGTGTGTGTGTTGCTCTTCTTGTTTCTCTTGTCTCTTGTCAGAAAGTGAACATAAATATCTGGAAAAGAAGGAAAGTATTTCACTCCTATTACACAAACACTTCCTCTCGGCACATCCTCTCTCTCTCTCTCTCTCTCTCTCTCTCTCTCTCTCTCTCTCTCTCTCTCTCTCTCTCTCTCTCTCTCTCTCTTTACTTTATTAATTGATCTCTATGTCTATCCCTGTTTCTTTTGATTTACATTGCTTATTTTCTTTCCTTGTCTAACCTTCCCTCTCCCTTCTTTTTTTTTCTTTTACCCAGATACTTTATCTCCTTTGTTCCATCCTTTCTCCTTTCTTCCTTTTCGATTTTCAATATATATATATATATATATATATATATATATATATATATATATATATATATATATATATATATATATATATATATATATATATATATATATATATATATATATATATATATATATATATATATATATATATATATATATATATATATATATATATATATATATATATATATATATATATATATATATATATATATATTTTTCTTTTATTTACCTTTATCCTTCCTTCTTTCCTTCCTTTTTTTTCTCTTGGTTTTCGGTTACCACGTTATTTTTACCTTCCTTTTTTTCTGGTTCTCTTTCTTTCTTTTTCCTTTCGATTTTGAAGCTTATTTAATTTTCATTATCTATCCTCCTTCCTTCCTTCTCTCGATTTTCGTTTGTTCTGTTCTTTTATCTCTTCTGTTTGTTCCTTCTCCCTTCTTTATCTTGTTTTATCTTCTTCCTCTATCCTTCTTTCTCCTTCCTTTGTGTAGATTTTCGTTTACTTATTATTTAATCTTCCTTCTCCATCTTTCTTCCTTCTTTTCTCTACATTTTCCATTTATTCCATTACATTATCTTCCTTTGTCTCTCCTCCTTTCCCTCTTCCCTCTCTAGATTTTCTTTCCTCTTTCACCTTTCTCTTTCCTCCATCTTGGACTGTTACCTCCTCTTCTCTGCCTTTCCCTCTAATTTCTCTCTCTTCCCAGTTCTACATTTCAATCTGTTCATTTCCTGTTAGCACCTGGGACCCTCTTCTCTTCTCTCTCTCTCTCTCTCTCTCTCTCTCTCTCTCTCTCTCTCTCTCTCTCTCTCTCTCTCTCTCTCTCTCTCTCTCTCTCTTCCTATTTTGTGTCTATTACGTTTCTTCCTCCTCCTCCATCCACCGTCTCACTTCCATCGTCGCTCATTTTTCTTTTCTTTATTTTTCTTTTCTTTTTCTTCTTTTTTTTCACGTTTTTCTTTCCTCCATTGACTATGTCTATTTCTAGCCCTTCATTCTTGTCTTCTATCCTTCTTTTTGTTTTTCTTCTTTTCCCTCTTTCATATTTGTCTTTTCTATAATTTCCATATTCCAATTTTACCTTCCTTTCTTTCCTTTTTGTTCATCTTTAATATCTTTTTTTTTATCGTATTCTTCCTCCTCACTTTTCCTTTCACTTACTGCTCTTCTTTCTCCCTTCCACCTCTTACAACTTTCTGTCCTTCCTCCTCCTCCTCCTCCTCCTCCTCCTCCCACTTTCTAGAACCCTCCACTTCTCCACTCCCGCCTCCCTTTCAACTCTTCCTCCTCCATTTGTCCCTCCCTTTTTCTTCACTTCCCCGATTTTTGTCGGGTAGTGGACGTGTTGGTGTTGTTATTGTCGTTTTTGATATGTTAAGTGATCCCTGAGTGACTCTTTTTTCCTTGTGGTGCGTGGAAGAACACAACACTTCTCATTTTTTCTCTTTTTTTTTTTTCCTCCGTTACCAGGGAGTTGCTGGGTTACATTTCCTGACAATATTTTTTGCTCTCATGCTTACTTACTTGTCTTGTCTCTTCTCTGCCGTTTGGTGTTCAGTGTTTTCTCTCATTCAGCGTCTCCTTTAATTTAGTCTGTACTAAGCAAAACACTTCATTTTACAAGTTTTATATGCTTTTTATTTATTTTTTTTTTTACCTCTTCATGTCTGATAAAAAAAATACAGAAAGCAAAATGAAATCAACAAAATATCCTTCATTCTCGCTTTCATGAACTTTAAGAAGAAAAGGAACGTAAGTTTTTTTTTTCTTGTTTTACGTAGGAGGGACACTGGCCAAGGGCAACAAAAAAAATAAAAAAATAAATAAAAAAATAAAAGCCAACTGAGATGCCATTCCCAGAAAAGTGTCCAAAGCAGTAGTCAAAAACTGAAGGATAAGTGTCTTGAAACCTCCCTCTTGAAGGAATTCGAGTCAGAGGAAGGTGGAAATACAGAAGCAGGCAGGGAGTTCCAGAGTTTACCAGAGAAAGGGATGAATGACTGAGAATACTGGTTAACTCCTGCATTAGAGAGGTGGACAGAATAGGCTGGTCAGTTTAGTTAACTCCTTAGGTGTCTTGATGTTCCTCTGTTATATATAAGACGCAGAAAGATGAAAAAGCATAATTAGGAATATATTTATTAACCTGGAAAGTTGAAATGTTATCTTTGTTCACCTGAAAAGTATCTTGTGATTGGTTCATATTGTTCACCTGAGTGGTTTAGAAATTCTGCCTGTCTCCAGTTTATTAGTTACGATGTTCCTCGTGGTTCAACTTGTTCACCTGGGAAATTGAAATGCCATCTTTGCTCACCTGAGAAAATAGCTGGTAGCTTTTTCACATTGCTCACCTTAGGAATATGGAATTTTTGTTTTTCTCCAGTTCATTAATCGTTTTGTTTCTCGTGTTTATCTGAAAAAAAAAATTGATTACTTAATTATCTAGAAAGTTGAAATACCACCTTTGTTCACGAGAAAAGCGCTCTATTTAAATTGGTCACCTAAGTAACATAGGAGTTGTCTTTCTTCAGTTCACAAGTCACCTTGTCTCTCGTGTCTGAGAACTGAATGAACAACCTGGAAAGTTGAAATGCCACCTTCCTTAACCAGAGGAAAATGCCCCGATCACATTGCACACCTGAGTGGCATGGAACTGCTGCCTTTCTCAACATTATTAGTTCTGCTGATTCGCGAGTTTACCTGCAAAGCTGAAATGGCGTCTTTGCTCACCTGATAACTCACAGGAGCTCTTACTTCCCTCCCTTTAGCAGTCCAGGTGGTTCTCGTCTTCACCTGAGCGGGAAGCGTGTTAATTAAGCATGAGTGAAGCGTTCATCCCCCGCGGCGCTAATAATATACGAGTGCTCCCTCCCCTTGCCTCTGTGCTGAGTCCTTGGGGGAGCGTAATGGCTGGCGCGGCGCCCCTCATGACGCTCCGCCGCCCCCTCAGATCCCTGACGGAAAATGTGATAATCTGGGGGAAAAAAAAAGTCTTGGTTGTAAGAGATTGTGGGAACTTTTACTTTTTTTTTTTTCCTGTAATTGTTGAATGTATGTTTCCGCAGCGGCCTATTTGTGTATATTGTATGGTTTGATTAATTTATTTGTTTTTAATGCCATAAAAAAGACTGTTATTAATCACAGCAATGCAGGAGGCATATATTTTTTTCTTCATTCGTTAATCGCCGTATCTGTTATTTCCGTAGTGGATTTCCTTTTTCTTTTTTTCTTTTTCTTTTTTTTTTTGTAATGCATGGGAAAGAATCTTAGCTGTAACAGTAGTGCAGCAAACATTTATTTATTTATTTTTTTTCCTGTCCTATCTGTTATTTTTGCAATGGGTTTCTGTTTTATTTCTTATTTTATTTATTTATTTTTTTCAATGCAGGGTAAATTTCATAGTTGTAACAATAGTGTAGGAAACATTTTTTTTTCCATTTTTTAATCGCCATACGTCATTCCCGCAGCGAGTTTTCTTATTTTTTTTTCTTTGGTAATCCAGCGAAATGAATCTTAGTAATCTCAGTAATGCAAAAAACCATGAATTCTTCCTCTCTTTAATCGCTCTACCTTTTATTATTTTCCACAGTGACTTTCTCTTGTATAAATTCAAAGTTGATTCCTCTGTTTAAGTGCTCTTACACACGAGGACACTAGTGTCCGCCACCGGTGTCGGACACTAGTTGCCTCCCATATTATCAAATGGAGCCTTTCACACGAGGCAACAGCTGTGTCCCAAGCAGACAACTTCCGGGCAACAGATATTTCGGTGTCTCGCTCCCGCAACACGTGGCGGACACTGACGGTTGCCGCCACTCACTGCAAAGCATTGTTTTAAATGGAAGCTTTCACACGTAGCCACCAGTGTCCGCCACCGCTGCCCACTGGCCAGCTTCTCATGCTCAGTTTGACACCCACCATCATCCCATGATGGAAGGAGACGGCCTATCAAGGACAATTTCGAAGATGGTGGAGGAGAAGCTGAACACGGAGGACCTCATTTGTGAAATAGAAAAATACCAGCACTATGGGAGCCATCTTGTGAGGGATATGCAAATAAGATAGAAAAGCAGAACTGCTGGAATGCAATAATGGTGATACTCATTCCTGATTTTGAAGAGAAACCCCTCTCAGAAAAGAAAGAAATACGTAAGTCCTTTATGTTTATTTTTATTTTCTGTTTCATTACATGTTCACAAGGTAAGTAAAGAATCTACTGTGCTTACGTATACAAGTTTATTCATTATTACACACAAAAGTAACCCCATTCTTCCGACTGAGGTGTGTGAGTGGCTCACTAGTTGCCAGGCGGTGTCTTGAGCAAGGACACTAGTGTCCGACACCGGTGGCGTACACTAGTGTTCTCGTGTGTGAGAGCACTAAGTATTAATTCTCTCTCTCTCTCTCTCTCTCTCTCTCTCTGCAGGCCTTAGTATAAGCGAGATACCTGGACCGCGGTAGCTCAGTCGGTAGCGTGTCTGACTACAATGTAAGAAGTATCGGGTTCGAATCCTGGTGACAGCTGGAACTTTTTTGAGACGATTGCTCGCTCCTAGTTTAGAAAGCCTTAAAGAGGTGCCGGTCAACTGTGATTGGTAACGTAAAGACTGTGGAAAAAGGAACTGTCCATCTTACTCTATATGCCGAGGCCCAGGAAGGGTGACGCAACGAGTACCAGTCCTGGGCCAACACTCGGAATACGCCACACTTTCACTTTTTTTTTTATTTTTATGGGAAACTATATTTTTTTTTTTGTTTCTCAACATCAATAGTTCCCACAGTAGCTTTGTGCTAAATATTTTGCCAATTTTGCAGGATTTTTATTTTCTCTCCATCACGCGCTGGTAAAGTAACCTTAAAAACACAAATCTTTCTATTTTCTTTTTCTTTCATATTTCTTTTCTTTCTTTGTTTCTTTTTTTTTATTTTTTCGTATTCGTTTTGTTCTTTTCCTTCCTGTACCTTTCTTGTTTTTTCCTTGCTCTATCTTTCATTATTTTCTTTTTTCCTTTATTTTCCTTCCTTTCAGCATTGTCCTCCTGCACTATTACATGTTTTTCCTGTAAGCTTGATTGTTTGGTATTTAATTTCTTCCCCTGTCGCCTGCAAGGTATTAGTGCGTCATCATGAGTCCTGGCAGCAGTGAGCCCCGCCTTCCATCACAGCTAATATCTCCCAAGTTACACCGTCAACATCAAAACTTTCTTATTTTCCCGTCAGGTATTAAAAACCTACAATAGAGAAACTCACAGTAAAGTGTTTTTTTTCTTATATTTTTTTCTGCAGTTTTCTTCATTTTTTCTTAATTCTTTTTTCTTTATTTTTGAGTTTTGTCTTTTTAATGTTTATGGAACTGCCTGCTCCCTTGCCTGTCTGTCTGTCTGTCTGTCTGTCTGTCTGTCTGCCTGTCTGTCTGTCTGTCTGTCTGTCTGTTTGCCTGTGCGTTTTTTTTGTTTGTTTTTTTGTCAGTCTTGCTTGTGTGTACGTTTGTCTGTCTGTAGAAATGTTTGTACGAATGTTTTTTTTCACTTTACTTTTTTTTATTTCATAATTTCTTTCGTTTTCTCTTCCTTTCCCTCTCCTGTTTTCTTTTTGTCGTGGGTTCTTTTTCGTTTTCCTTCTTTCTTTCTTTCTTCTATTTTTTTTCCTTCTTTCGTTGTTTTATACTTATTTCTTCACCTCCCTCCCTCCCTCCTAAGGCTGTACACACACACACACACACACACACACACACAAACACACACACAAATAATAGTAATAATAATAATAAATAAATAAATAGATAAATAAAAAAAAAAAAGGACAACCGACTCACCTTCCCCGCCATCGAATCCCAACCTTTCCTAATGACACCCAGAGCAAGATAAGCACAAGGCAATTGGAATGATGGAGGCGAACGTACGTCTGGATATTAGAACGTGAAGCTTTAGATTAACTTTGACTCATCCTCTCACTCTCTCTCTCTCTCTCTCTCTCTCTCTCTCTCTCTCTCTCTCTCTCTCTCTCTCTCTCTCTCTCTCTCTCTCTCTCTCTCTCTCTCTCTCTCTCAGTGATGTGCGTTAAGTGTCAGATGAAGAATGTATTAATTGTTGGTCCAGTGTAAGGCGTGTTAGAGTGTATTCTCACTTTTACTCTTGTGTTGTGTGTGTTTTTGATTGATGGAATAAGGACTGGGTTTATTTGAATTGATGTGTGTGTGTGTGTGTGTGTGTGTGTGTGTGTGTGTGTGTGTGTGTGTGTGTGTGTGTGTGTGTGGTTAGAGGAAATAGGAAGTGATTTTCATCATCATTGCTGTCGTGTTCATTATCATTCTTTTTTAAATGTTTGTTGACATAGTTTTTGGCATAATCCAAATCCATCATCTTCAATCCCCATCAGTATTGGCAACTACTTGGTGCTGTTCCATCCTTACTTCTCGGTCTTTGCAAACCCTTGACATAAAGCAACTGTTTCATTCATATATTGATTTTTCTTCGATCAATGTTCATGAAATTCCCTGCCGTTTTTTCATCACGTTTCTGGAATACTTTCACACAGGGAGAAAGTGAAGTTTGTCACACTGTTTGGCTCATTCCTGAGGTGCAGGATTAATAGATAAATCAGAAAAAGTAATTAACATTGTTCATGATATAGAAAATCAATGTCTTTCATCCCCTTCAAAGTCACGTGGAAATGAAAGCATCTGTTATTCGAAATATGAAAGGAACCTCAAATGTAAATCAACTTTGACTTAGAATATGAATTATAAAAAAAGAAAAAAAAAAGAATTATATAGAATAAATATCTTCTTTTCTTGCAACTCACGAATGAAAATGAATGAATGAAAATACCCATTATTACATGAAAATACCCATTATTACATGAAAATACCCATTATTACTCTTATGGAAATGGTATAGGATATGAGTTTTCCCTTTTCCTTCTGTTTTTTTTTCCCCCCTCTCTCACAGCATTTCCAAGGTGCCAGAATAAAAATACCTTACTTGGCTTAGCACAAAAATAGCCTCTAAAAAGTTATAGGTATTAAAGAAGAAAATTTGTCTAACAGTGAAAGGGTTAAAATGCTTTTTTCTTTTTTGTCTTTTATGTCTGCAATCTGTCATGTTTCTGTATCTTATTTTATTTACTTTATCTATTTTTTTCTTCTTTTCTCTTGCTCTGTCTTGAGTTGCGATTTTGCCTGTGTCCTGATCTTCTCTTGTACATTTTGTCATTGGATGCGCGGCGGAGACTTTCACAATTCGAATGACGTCAATTAATTGATTTTTTTTTTTTTATCATTGTGCAATGAATGTTGTTATATTTTGCTTTGTGTTGATATTTTTTTTTTTTTTTTTGCATTTCTTCTTATCTTTATTTTTCCTTTATTTGTCCTCGTTTGTTGTGTCTGTAATGAGACTGAAACGCTTGGTGGCAACTCCAAGCTTTATTCAACAAAATACCAGGCTCTCATATCTGTAACAGATACAGACAAAAATAACTACCGACAATTACACAACACATTAACACATTCTGTCTCTTTCCATTCTCCTCCTCCCGTTTTCTTTTAAAGTACGACATAGAAGGAAGCCTTTATTTATTATTTTATTTTTATTTGCCTCTTTATTTTCTTTTATTGTTTTATTTGTTTTTTATTGTATTTATTTATTTATTTATTTATGCTTTTGAACGATTTTTTTTATGTTTTTTTTGTTACCCAAAGCTTGACATTTTTACCATCCTTCATCACACACACACACACACACACACACACACACACACACACACACACACACACACACACACACACACACACTCACACACAAAACTCTGCAAAATAAAGATAAACTCGTAACGGATACACTGAACACAACACCTCTCTCTCTCTCTCTCTCTCTCTCTCTCTCTCTCTCTCTCTCTCTCTCTCTCTCTCTCTCTCTCTCTCTCTCTCTCTCTCTCTCTCTCTCTCATTGTTTATCAGTCGTCTTAACCGAACAAGCAAACCAGCTCATGACTCACTGTGTGTGTGTGTGTGTGTGTGTGTGTGTGTGTGTGTGTGTGTGTGTGTGTGTGTGTGTGTGTGTGTGTGTCAAGTGATTCGTTTTGTTGGCCAAAGGGAGAGTCGAGGAGAGGAACAAACGGGTCGCCTCCAGTTTTTGTCATCGGAGTAAATATTTGGGGGAGGAGGAAGAGGAGGAGGAGGAGGAGGAAGATAAAAAAATGTTTTTGAAGGAGGAGGAATATATCTAAGGCTGGAAACTGTAGGAGAGGGAGGAAGATGAAGAACTGCTTTTGAAGGAGGTGGAATATATCTAAGGCTGGAAACTGTAGGAGGGGGAGGAAGAGGAGGAGGAGGAGAAAGTTGTGTTTTTTGAAGGAGAGTGTGAAAGAGAAGACCCAGAGATGGAGAGCATAAGGAAGGGAAGTTAAAAATAATGATCAAGAGTGACGAAGAACAGGAACAAGAAAAGAAGAACCGTTTGGTGAGAAGAGTAAAAAAAAAAAAAAACAATCTTAAGTGGAAAATGTAAGAAAGAGAGGTGAAGAAGATAAGTAAAAGAAAAAAAAGAGGAGGAAAAGAAGGAGTAGGGAAAAAATTACAAATACGAAGAGAAATAGAGATTGAGAGGAAAGGAGGAAGAGGGATGTTGATGGAGGAGGAGAAGGGGAGGGGAGGGATTCCAAGGGTAGAGACTAGAAGGAAAGGTGGAATTTAAGGAGATGCAGGAGAGAATTCTATTGGAGGAAAGGGAGGTGATGACCAAAGGAGGAGGAGGAGGAGGAGGATGAGGAGGAGGAGGAGGGAAAGAAAATCGACATGAAGGAAAAAAAAAAAGGAAGAATGAGGATGATCTGAGTAGGAGGACGAAAGAGAGAAATAAAAGAGAAGGAGGAGGAGGAGGGGAAGGAGGAAGAAGAAGAAGAGAAGGAGAAGCATAAAAAAAGAAGCTCATGGATAAGAAAAGAAAAGTAGATGTGAAGAGGGAATGAAAGAAAAAAAGACAATAGAGAAGAGAAGAAGAAATATGATGGAGAGAAACATAAAAAAACAGTACATGTCAACAAGAGAAGAAAATTGAGAATTATTTTGAGTGAAAATGATATGAAGAGGAGAGAAAAATGTAGGGAAGAGAAGGAAGAAAAAATGGAGGAGGAGGAGGAGGAGGAGGAGGAGGAGGAGGAGGAGGAGGAAGAAGAAAAAGGAGAAACGAAGAAACACACGTAGATAGAAAAAAAGAAAGATAAGAAAGACAGAATATTTAAAGACGAGATGAAGAAGAGATGGTAGAGAA
>NC_087198.1:6805494-6807994 GCF_035594125.1 Scylla paramamosain
AAAATAAAAGCCAACTGAGATGCCATTCCCAGAAAAGTGTCCAAAGCAGTAGTCAAAAACTGAAGGATAAGTGTCTTGAAACCTCCCTCTTGAAGGAATTCGAGTCAGAGGAAGGTGGAAATACAGACGCAGGCAGGGAGTTCCAGAGTTTACCAGAGAAAGGGATGAATGACTGAGAATACTGGTTAACTCCTGCATTAGAGAGGTGGACAGAATAGGTTGGTCAGTTTAGTTAACTCCTTAGGTGTCTTGATGTTCCTCTGTTATATATAAGACGCAGAAAGATGAAAAAGCATAATTAGGAATATATTTATTAACCTGGAAAGTTGAAATGTCATCTTTGTTCACCTGAAAAGTATCTTGTGATTGGTTCATATTGTTCACCTGAGTGGTTTAGAAATTCTGCCTGTCTCCAGTTTATTAGTTACGATGTTCCTCGAGGTTCAACTTGTTCACCTGGGAAATTGAAATGCCATCTTTGTTCACCTGAGAAAATAGCTGGTAGCTTTTTCACATTGCTCACCTTAGCAATATGGAACTTTTGTTTTTCTCTCCAGTTCATTAATCGTTTTGTTTCTCGTGTTTATCTGAAAAAAAAAAATTGATTAGTTAATTATCTAGAAAGTTGAAATTCCACCTTTGTTCACGAGAAAAGCGCTCTATTTAAATTGGTCACCTAAGTAATATAGGAGTTGTCTTTCTTCAGTTCACAAGTCACCTTGTCTTTCGTGTCTGAGAACTGAATGAAACAACCTGGAAAGTTGAAATGCCACCTTCCTGAACCAGAGGAAAATGCCCCGATCACATTGCACACCTGAGTGGCATGGAACTGCTGCCTTTCTCAACATTATTAGTTCTGCTGATTCGCGAGTTTACCTGCAAAGCTGAAATGGCGTCTTTGCTCACCTGATAACTCACAGGAGCTCTTACTTCCCTCCCTTTAGCAGTCCAGGTGGTTCTCGTCTTCACCTGAGCGGGAAGCGTGTTAATTAAGCATGAGTGAAGCGTTCATCCCCCGCGGCGCTAATAATATACGAGTGCTCCCTCCCCTTGCCTCTGTGCTGAGTCCTTGGGGGAGCGTAATGGCTGGCGCGGCGCCCCTCATGACGCTCCGCCGCCCCCTCAGATTCCTGACGGAAAATGTGATAATCTGGGGGAAAAAAAAAAAGTCTTGGTTGTAAGAGATTGTGGGAACTTTTACTCTTTTTTTTTTCCTGTAATTGTTGGATGGATGTTTCCACAGCGGCCTATTTGTGTATATTGTATGGTTTGATTAATTTATTTGTTTTTAATGCCATAAAAAAGACTGTTATTAATCACAGCAATGCAGGAGGCATTTATTTTTTTCTCCATTCGTTAATCGCCGTATCTGTTATTTCCGTAGTGGATTTCCTTTTTCTTTTCTTCTTATTTTTTTTTTTTTGTAATGCATGGGAAAGAATCTTAGCTGTAACAGTAGTGCAGCAAACATTTCTTTATTTATTTTTTTCCTGTCCTATCTGTTATTTCCGCAATGGGTTTCTGTTTTATTTCTTATTTTATTTATTTATTTTTTTTCAATGCAGGGTAAATTTCATAGTTGTAACAATAGTGTAGGAAACATTTTTTTTTTCATTTTTTAATCGCCATACGTCATTCCCGCAGCGAGTTTTCTTATTGTTTTTTCTTTGGTAATCCAGCGAAATGAATCTTAGTAATCTCAGTAATGGAAGAAACAATGAATTCTTCCTCTCTTTAATCGCTCTACCTTTTATTATTTTCCACAGTGACTTTCTGTTGTATAAATTCAAAGTTGGTTCCTCTGTTTAAGTCTTCATTTTCTCTGTCTCTCTCTCTCTCTCTCTCTCTCTCTGCAGGCCTTAGTATAAGCGAGATACCTGGACCGCGGTAGCTCAGTCGGTAGCGTGTCTGACTACAATGTAGGAAGTATCGGGTTCGAATCCTGGTGACAGCTGGAACATTTTTGAGACGATTGCTCGCTCCTAGGTTTACAAAGCCTTAAAGAGGTGCTGGTCAACTGTGATTGGTAACGTAAAGACGGTGGAAAGAGGAACTGTCCATCCTACTCTATATGCCGAGGCCCAGGAAGGGTGACGCAACGAGTACCAGTCCTGGGCCAACACTCGGAATACGGCACACCTTCACTTTTTTTAAATTTTTATAGCAAACTTTTTTTTTTTTTTTTTCTCAACATCAATAGTTCCCACAGTACCTTTGTGCGAATTATTTTGCCAATTTTGCAGGATTTTTATTTTCTCTCCATCACGCGCTGGTAAAGTAACCTTAAAAACATAAATCTTTCTTTTTTTTTTCTTTCATATTTATTTTTCTTTCTTTGTTTCTTTTTTTTTATTTTTTTCGTATTCGTTTTGTTCTTTTCCTTCCTGTACCTTTCTTGTTTTATCCTTGCTCTATCTTTCATTATTTTCTTTTTTCCTTTATTTTCCTTCTTTTCAGCATTGTCCTCCTGCACTATTACATGTTTTTCCTGTAAGCTTGA
>NC_087198.1:6812994-6820494 GCF_035594125.1 Scylla paramamosain
AGCTTCTCTTCATTGTAAGGAGAAGAAAGTGAAGGATTAACTGCCAATTTGTTGATTTGTAGGTTATTCTACAAAATTTATTATACATGGGGAAAAAAAAATACATATAAGTGTTGCGTCTGGAAGAGAAGTACTGGTGATGACAAATATACTGGCTCAAATTAAGTTGTCGTGCAGTAATGAAAAAATGGAGGATTTTTTTTTTTTGTTCTTTTATCCTCCTCTTATCTTCCTTGCTTCCTTTCAGTATATTTTCTTCATATTGACAAATATTTGTTATTCTAATACAGAGTTCAATTATCCATTTTTTTTTTTTTAGTGGTATTTCCAGTCTTCGTAATTGTTCTCTTTGTCCTCCTCGTCCCAACCTCTTAACAGTGACCAAAATATCTCCTGCTGTTTGGTTTTCCTTTCTAATCCTCCTCCTCCCCTTCCTCCTCCTCCTCCTCCTCCTCTTGGTCTGAGTCCGTTCCATGGTGCTGCACACAGATCACACACACGGCAGTGGTGATGCTTCTGGCGGTGGTGGTGATGGCAATGGCGCCAGTCTGCAGGTGATGGTTATGGTGGCGGCGGTGGTGGTGGTGGTGGCGGTGGCGGTGGCGGTGGTGATGGTGGTTAATAAATTCGCTTGGTAATGAAGGGAGTTTGTAATGGTGAAGTTGGCAGTGATAGTTACCGGAAACGTACGTGTGTGTGTGTGTGTGTGTGTGTGTGTGTGTGTGTGTGTGTGTGTGTGTGTGTGTGTGTGTGTGTGTGTGTGTGTGTGTGTGTGTGTGTGTGTGTGTGTGTGTGTGTGTGTGTGTGTGTGTGTGTGTGTGTGTGTGTGTGTGTGTGTGTGTGTGTGTGTGTAGACTCTTCATACATAACGTGAAAAAAAATAAATAAATAAATAAAGAAAACAAAAGCAGACGTAACTATTTGACTTACCTTGAATTTCCCAAGCCACGTGACTCATTGTTTTGTCCAAGCTTTTACCACCACCTCTTCATACCTTCCATATTTACCATTTACGTGCCCCTCCCAAATGACTCGTTCCTGCATCTTGGCTGTATGTGATGCAACAGAGGGCGGGAGTAGCCACAGGGCGCAGCGTATCTAAGAGCAGAGGAGGGGAGAGGAAGGGGGAGGAGTTGATAGGAGGATAGAAGAGAGGAGCGGAGTGGCAATTTCACGCTCGTAAGGGGAAGAGAGAGAGAGAGAGAGAGAGAGAGAGAGAGAGAGAGAGAGAGAGAGAGAGAGAGAGAGAGAGAGAGAGAGAGAGAGAGAGAGAGACTTAAGCTGACATAAAGGAAATAAAGTGTGAAAAATAAAAGAGAAAATGGATATGAAAGATGATTACGAAGAGAAAGAGAGAAGAGGAAGTTTATGTAAAAGTGATACACACACACACAGAGAGAGAGAGAGAGAGAGAGAGAGAGAGAGAGAGAGAGAGAGAGAGAGAGAGAGAGAGAGGTACAAGAGAGAAGCAAAAGCCAAGTATTAGCTTGTATCGCGGTAGAGGAGCAGGTGTTGTGTCATCGGTGCTTCCCTCACGCAAACAACACACAGCGACAGAATTTTGACTAAAGAAACACAGAGAAAGAGATAACGTGTGTGTGTGTGTGTGTGTGTGTGTGTGTGATTGAATCTGTGCCACGTGTGTATCTTTTGTGTGTTTCCTTACAAAGACGAGAGCAAGAGAGAGAGAGAGAGAGAGAGAGAGAGAGAGAGAGAGAGAGAGAGAGAGAGAGAGAGAGAGAGAGGGAGAGAGAGGATGAAAATGAACATGAAGATGATGAGGAATAAGAGACTGCAAAGGGTGGAAGTGGAGGAGGAAAGAAGAGGAGGAGCAGGAGGAGGAGGAGGAGGAGGAGGAGAAGGAGCCCTGGAGGAGATGAGACGGTGAGTTGAGCTGATTGCCTCTTACGTACATGCTAGTATTGTGTGTGTGTGTGTGTGTGTGTGTGTGTGTGTGTGTGTGTGTGTGTGTGTAAAGGTGTGTGACATTCCGTTAGTTCTTGTTAGTTTCGGTAAAAGGATATGTCTTTTTTGTCTCTGTCTCCTTGCTTGTCAGTTGGTGTGTGTGTGTGTGTGTGTGTGTGTGTGTGTGTGTGTGTGTGTGTGTGTGTTGCTCTTCTTGTTTCTCTTGACTCTTGTCAGAAAGTGAACATAAATATCTGGAAAAGAAGGAAAGTATTTCACTCCTATTACACAAACACTTCCTCTCGGCACATCCTCTCTCTCTCTCTCTCTCTCTCTCTCTCTCTCTCTCTCTCTCTCTCTCTCTCTCTCTCTCTCTCTCTCTCTCTCTCTCGCTCTCTCTCTCTCTCTCTCTCTCCCCTTCTTCTTCTTTCTCTTTACTTTATTAATTTATCTCTTTGTTTATCCCTGTTTCTTCTTTTGATTTTCATTGCTTATTTTCTTTCCTTGTCTATCCTTCCCTCTTCCTTCTTTTTCTTTTTTTTTCTTTTACCCAGATACTTTATCTCCTTTGTTCCATCCTTTCTCCTTTATTCCTTTTCGATTTTCAATATATATATATATATATATATATATATATATATATATATATATATATATATATATATATATATATATATATATATATATATATATATATATATATATATATATATATATATACATATTTATTTTCCTTTATCTTTCCTTCCTTTTTTTTACTCTTGGTTTTCGGTTACCACGTTATTTTTACCTCCCTTTTTTTCTGGCTCTCTTTCTCTCTTCTTCCTTTCGATTTTGAAGCTTAATTAATTTTCATTATCTGTCCTCCTTTCCTCCTTCTCTCGATTTTCATTTGTTCTGTTCTTTTATCTCTTCTCTTTGTTCCTTCTCCCTTCTTTATCTTGATTTATCTTCTTCCTCTATCCTTCTTTCTCCTTCCTTTGTGTAGATTTTCGTTTATTTATTATTTAATCTTCCTTCTCCATCTTTCTTCCTTCTTTTCTCTACGTTTTCCATTTATTCCATTACATTATCTTCCTTTGCCTCTCCTCCCTTCCCTCTTCCCTCTCTAGATTTTCTTTCCTCTTTCACCTTTCTCTTTCCTCCATCTTGGACTGTTACCTCTTCTTCTCTGTCTTTCCCTCTAATTTCTCTCTCTTCCCTGTTCTACATTTCATTCTGTTCATTTCCTGTTAGCACCTAGGACCCTCTTCTTTTCTCTCTCTCTCTCTCTCTCTCTCTCTCTCTCTCTCTCTCTCTCTCTCTCTCTCTCTCTCTCTCTCTCTCTCTCTCTCTCTCTCTCTCTCTCTCTCTCTCTCTCTCTTCCTATTTTGTCCCTATTACGTTTCTTCATCCTCCATCCACCGTCTCACTTCCATCGTCGCTCATTTTTCTTTTCTTTATTTTTCTTTTCTTTTTCTTCTTTTTTTCACGTTTTTCTTTCCTCCATTCACTGTGTCTATTTCTAGCCCTTCATTCTTGTCTTCTATCCTTCTTTTTGTTTTTCTTCTTTTCCCTCTTTCATATTTGTCTTTTCTATAATTTCCATATTCCAATTTTACCTTCCTTTCTTTCCTTTTTGTTCATCTTTTATATCTTTTTTTTTTTTATCGTATTCTTCCTTCTCACTTTTCCTTTCACTTACTGCTCTTCTTTGTCCCTTCCACGTCTTACAACTTTCTGTCCTTCTTCCTCCTCCTCCTCCTCCTCCTCCTCCTCCCACTTTCTAGAACCCTCCACTTCTCCACTCCCGCCTCCCTTTCAACTCTTCCTCCTCCTTTTGTCCCTCCCTTTCTCTTCACTTCCCCGAGTTTTGTCGGGTAGTGGACGTGTTGGTGTTGTTATTGTCGTTTTTGATATGCTAAGTGATCCCTGACTGACTCTTTTTTCCTTGTGGTGCGTGGAAGAACACAACACTTCTCATTTTTTTTCTTTTTTTTTTTTTTTTTTCCTCTGTTACCTGGGAGTTGCTGGGTTACATTTCCTGACAATATTTTTTGCTCTCATGCTTACTTACTTGTCTTGTCTCTTGTCTGCCGTTTGGTGTTCAGTGTTTTCTCTTATCCAGCGTCTCCTTTAATTTCGTCTGTACTAAGCAAAACACTTCTTTTTACAAGTTTTATATGCTTTTTTTTTTTTTTTGACCTCTTCATGTCTATGATCAAAAAATACAGAGAGCAAAATGAAAACAACAAAATATCCTTCATTCTCGCTTTCATGAACTTTAAAAAGAAAAAGGAACGTAAGTGTTTTTTTCTTGTTTTACGTAGGAGGGACACTGGCCAAGGGCCAAAATAATAAATAAATAAAAAAATGAAAGCCAACTGAGATGCCATTCCCAGAAAAGTGTCCAAAGCAGTAGTCAAAAACTGAAGGATAAGTGTCTTGAAACCTCCCTCTTGAAGGAATTCGAGTCAGAGGAAGGTGGAAATACAGAAGCAGGCAGGGGAGTTCCAGAGTTTACCAGAGAAAGGGATGAATGACTGAGAATACTGGTTAACTCCTGCATTAGAGAGGCGGACAGAATAGGTTGGTCAGTTTAGTTAACTCCTTAGGTGTCTTGATGTTCCTCTGTTATATATAAGACGCAGAAAGATGAAAAAGCATAATTAGGAATATATTTATTAACCTGGAAAGTTGAAATGTCATCTTTGTTCACCTGAAAAGTATCTTGTGATTGGTTCATATTGTTCACCTGAGTGGTTTAGAAATTCTGCCTGTCTCCAGTTCAACTTGTTCACCTGGGAAATTGAAATGCCATCTTTGTTCACCTGAGAAAATAGCTGATAGCTTTTTCACATTGCCCACCTTAGCAATATGGAACTTTTGTTTTTTTCCAGTTCATTAATCGTTTTGTTTCTCGTGTTTATCTGAAAAAAAAATAATTGATTTCTTAATTATCTAGAAAGTTGAAATACCACCTTTGTTCACGAGAAAAGCGCTCTATATAAATTGGTCACCTAAGTAATATAGGAGTTGTCTTTCTTCAGTTCACAAGTCACCTTGTCTCTCGTGTCTGAGAACTGAATGAACAACCTGGAAAGTTGAAATGCCACCTTCCTTAACCAGAGGAAAATGCCCCGATCTCATGGCACACCTGAGTGGCATGGAACTGCTGCCTTTCTCAACATTATTAGTTCTGCTGATTCGCGAGTTTACCTGCAAAGCTGAAATGGCGTCTTTGCTCACCTGATAACTCACAGGAGCTCTTACTTCCCTCCCTTTAGCAGTCCAGGTGGTTCTCGTCTTCACCTAAGCGGGAAGCGTGTTAATTAAGCATGAGTGAAGCGTTCATCCCCCGCGGCGCTAATAATATACGAGTGCTCCCTCCCCTTGCCTCTGTGCTGAGTCCTTGGGGGAGCGTAATGGCTGGCGCGGCGCCCCTCATGACGCTCCGCCGCCCCCTCAGATCCCTGACGGAAAATGTGATAATCCTGGGGGAAAAAAAAATCTTGGTTGTAAGAGATTGTGGGAACATTTACTTTTTTTTTTTCCTGTAATTGTTGAATGGATGTTTCCGCAGCGGCCTATTTGTGTATATTGTATGGTTTAATGAATTATTTTGTTTTTAATACCATAAAAAAGACTTATTAATCACAGCAATGCAGGAGGCATTTATTTTTTTTCTTCATTCGTTAATCGCCGTATGTGTTATTTCCGTAGTGGATTTCCGTTTTCTTTTCTTCTTTTTCTTTTTTTGTAATGCATAGGAAAGAATCTTAGCTGTAACAGTAGTGCAGCAAACATTTATTTATTTATTTTTTTCCTGTCCTATCTGTTATTTCCGCAATGGGTTTCTGTTTTTTTTTTTTTTTTCAATGCAGGGTAAATTTCATAGTTGTAACAATAGTGTAGGAAACATTTTTTTTTTTCCATTTTTTAATCGCCATACGTCATTCCCGCAGCGAGTTTTCTTATTTTTTTTTATTTGTTAATCCAACGAAATGAATCTTAGTAATCTCAGTAATGCAAGAAAACAATGAATTCTTCCTCTCTTTAATCGCTCTACCTTTTATTATTTTCCACAGTGACTTTCTCTTGTATAAATTCAAAGTTGCTTCCTCTGTTTAAGTCTTCATTCTCTCTCTCTCTCTCTCTCTCTCTCTCTCTCTCTCTCTCTGCAGCCTTAGTATAAGCGAGATACATGGACCGCGGTAGCTCAGTCGGTAGCGTGTCTGACTACAATGTAGGAAGTATCGGGCTCGAATCCTTGTGACAGCTGAAAGTTTTTTGAGACGATTGCTCGCTCCTAGGTTTACATAGCCTTAAAGAGGTGCCGGTCAACTGTGATTGGTAACGTAAAGACGGTGGAAAAAGGAACTGTCCATCCTACTCTACGAGTATATGCCGAGGCCCAGGAAGGGTTGACGCAACGAGTACCAGTCTTGGGCCAACACTCGGAATACGACACACCTTCACTTTTTTTTTATATTTATGGGAAACTATATTTTTTTTTGTTTCTCAACATCAATAGTTCCCACAGTAGCTTTGTGCTAAATATTTTGCCAATTTTGCAGGATTTTTATTTTCTCTCCATCACGCGCTGGTAAAGTAACCTTAAAAACACAAAATCTTTCTTTTTTCTTTTTCTTTCATATTTCTTTTTCTTTCTTTGTTTCTTTTTTATTTTTTCGTATTCGTTTTGTTCTTTTCCTTTCTGTACCTTTCTTGTTTTTTTCCTTGCTCTATCTTTCATATTTCTTTTTTCCTTTATTTTCCTTCTTTTCAGCATTGTCCTCCTGCACTATTACATGTTTTTCCTGTAAGCTTGATTGTTTGGTATTTAATTTCTTCCCCTGTCGCCTGCAAGGTATTAGTGCGTCATCATGAGTCCTGGCAGCAGTGAGCCCCGCCTTCCATCACAGCTAATATCTCCCAAGTTACACCGTCAACATCAAAACTTTCTTATTTTCCCGTCTGGTATTAAAAACCTACAATGGAGAGACTCACAGTAAAGTGTGTGTGTTTTTTTTTCTGCAGTTTTCTTCATTTTTTCTTAATTCTTTTTTTCTTTATTTTTGAGTTTTGTCTTTTTAATGTCTATGGAACTGCCTGCTCATTTGCCTGTCTGTCTGTCTGTCTCTCTATTTGCCTGTGTTTTTTTTTGTCAGTCTTGCTTGTGTGTACGTTTGTCTGTCTGTAGAAATGTATGTACGAATGTTTTTTTTCACTTTACTTTTTTTATTTCATAATTTCTTTCGTGTTCTCTTCCTTTCCCTCTCCTGTTTTCTTTTTGTCGTGGGTTCTTTTTCGTTTTCTCCTTCTTTCTTTCTTTCTTTTATTTTTTTTTCCTTCTTTCGTTGTTTTTTACTTATTTTTTCACCTCCCTCCCTCCCCTCCTAAGGCTGTACACACACACACACAGACACACACACACAAATAATAGTAATAATAATAATAAATAAATAAATAGATAAATAAAAAAAAAAAAAAGACAACCGACTCACCTCCCCCGCCATCGAATCCCAACCTTTCCTAATGACACCCAGAGCAAGATAAGCACAAGGCAATTGGAATGATGGAGGCGAACGTACGTCTGGATATTAGAACGTAAAG
>NC_087198.1:6822994-6825494 GCF_035594125.1 Scylla paramamosain
AAACAATCTTAAGTGGAAAATGTAAGAAAGAGAGGTGAAGAAGATAAGTAAAGAAAAAAAAAAGGAGGAGGAAAAGAAGGAGTAGGGAAAAAAATACAAATACGAAGAGAAATAGAGATTGAAAGGAAAGGAGGAAGAGGGATGTTGATGGAGGAGGAGAAGGGGAGGGGAGGGATTCCAAGGGTAGAGACTAGAAGGAAAGGTGGAAATTAAGGAGATGCGGGAGAGAATTCTATTGGAGGAAAGGGAGGTGATGACCAAAGGAGGAGGAGGAGGAGGAGGAGGAGGAGGGAAAGAAAATCGACATGAAGGAAAAAAAAAACAGGAAGAATGAGGATGATCTGAGTAGGAGGACGAAAGAGAGAAATAAAAGAGAAGGAGGAGGAGGATGGGAAGGAGGAAGAAGAAGAAGAGAAGGAGAAGCATAAAAAAAGAAGCTCATGGATAAGAAAAGAAAAGAAGATGTGAAGAAGGAATGAAAGAAAAAAGATAATAGAGAAGAGAAGAAGAAATATGATGGAGAGAGAAACATAAAAAACAGTACATGTAAACAAGAGAAGAAAATTGAGAATTATTATGAGTGAAAATGATGTGAAGAAAAGAGAAAAATGTAGGGAAGAGAAGGAAGAAAAGACGGAGGGAGGAGGGAGGAGGAGGAGGAAGAAGATAAAGGAGAAAAGAAGAAACACACGTAGATAGAAAAAAAATGATAAGAAAGACAGAATATTTAAAGACGAGATGAAGAAGAGATGGTAGAGAAGAAGAGGAGGAGGAGGAGGAAGGGGGAGGCGAAAAGAGAGTGGGGTGGAGGGGAAGGAGGCAGGTGAGGAAACGGAAAGTGCTAATATTGCTTTTGTCCTTCCCCTGCTCTTGTAGACTTGAGGTGGGGAGGAGGAGGGGCGGGGCGAGGCGGGCCGGGGCGGGGCGGGGTGAGAGGAGGTGAGAGCCGCGGAAAATAAAGGCAAATGGGGGAAGAGAGAGAGATAAACTTGGGTGGATTTTGCGAACACTGGACTAGAGAGAGAGAGAGAGAGAGAGAGAGAGAGAGAGAGAGAGAGAGAGAGAGAGAGAGAGAGAGAGAGAGAGAGAGAGAGAGAGAGAGAGAGAGAGAGAGAGAGTGAGAGAGAGAGAGAGAGAGAGAGAGAGAGAGAGAAACCCACTGAGGCGCCATTCCCTGAATTTAGCAGTCAAAAAAAGGCTTATCCAAAAGAGGGTGAAGTGTAATGAGTAAATGTGAATAATTATGAGTGGATGAATAACTGAACGTATCACTGAGTGCCAGTGAATATGAAGCGAGAATATCTGAGAAAAAAAAAAAAAAAAACATGGTGATTTTGATGTATCTTTTGAAAACCGATTGGACACGGACAGGACACTGACAGGCTGGAAATGTGTAAGAATTACTGGAATTGTGTGGTGGTGGATCGTATAAGCTTACTGGCGGTAA
Source organism: Scylla paramamosain (assembly GCF_035594125.1). Taxonomy (NCBI): domain Eukaryota; kingdom Metazoa; phylum Arthropoda; class Malacostraca; order Decapoda; family Portunidae; genus Scylla; species Scylla paramamosain. The sequence continues at coordinate 6,824,442 of NC_087198.1, forward strand.
AAAAAAAAAAAAAAAGAGGAGCTGTTTATTGCGGTGACTGAGAGAGTGGAGTGTTGCGTGGGTGAGCAATGAATGTAGAAGTGAAATGTTGAGGTGCGTGAGTGAAGTGAAAGGTGATCTCTCTCTGCACTCGAGGGTTTCAATATTAATCTGGATTTAGTTGAGTGAGTTGCCGCTCGTTGTCAAAGTTATAGGGACATGGAATTGGGTGTGTTTTTTTTAATGAAAGGAATGTATTACTATTTTTCACGTAAGAGGAACACTGGCGTAGGGCAACAAAAGGAAGGAAAAAATTTAATCACTCTTGAACTATGTATATGTTAAAATGCATTACGGTTTTCAAGGTATGAATATTAAACTATGTATATTTTAATGTATTACTATTTTAAAATGTGCATTGAAAGCTTCTCTTCATTGTAAGGAGAAGAAAGTGAAGGATTAACTGCCATTTTGTTGATTTGAAGGTTATTCTACAAAATTTATTATATATGGGGAAAAAAAATACATATAAGTGTTGCGTCTGGAAGAGAAGTACTGGTGATGACAAATATACTGGCTCAAATTAAGTTGTCGTGCAGTAATGAAAAAATGGTAGGAATTTTTTTTTTTCGTTCTTTTATCCTCCTCTTATCTTCCTTGCTTCCTTTCAGTATATTTTTTTTCATATTGACAAATATTTTTTATTCTCATACAGAGTTCAATTATCCACTTTTTTTTTTTTGTGGTATTTCCAGTCTTCGTAATTGTTCTCTTTGTCCTCCTCGTCCCAACCTCTTAACAAGGACCAAAATATCTCCTGCTGTTTTGGTTTTCCTCTTCCTCCTCCTCCTCCTCTTGGTCTGAGTCCGTTCCCTGGTGCTCCACACAGATCACACACACGGCAGTGGTGATGCTTCTGGCGGTGGTGGTGATGGCAATGGCGCCAGTCTGCAGGTGATGGTTATGGTGGCGGCGGTGGTTGGTGGTGGTGGCGGTGGCGGTGGCGGTGGTGATGGTGGTTAATAAATTCGCTTGGTAATGAAGGGAGTTTGTAATGGTGAAGTTGGCAGTGAT
>NC_087198.1:6827994-6867994 GCF_035594125.1 Scylla paramamosain
TCTTTTCTCTACGTTTTCCATTTATTCCATTACATTATCTTCCTTTGTCTCTCCTCCCATCCCTCTTCCCTCTCTAGATTTTCTTTCCTCTTTCACCTTTCTCTTTCCTCCATCTTGGACTGTTACCTCCTCTTCTCTGTCTTTCCCTCTAATTTCTCTCTCTTCCCAGTTCTACATTTCATTCTGTTCATTTCCTGTTAGGCACCTGGGACCCTCTTCTCTTCTCTCATAAGAACATAAGAACATAAGAACATAAGAAATAAGGGAAGCTGCAAGAAGCGACCAGGCTTACACGTGGCAGTCCCTGTATGAAACACTCCTACCTATTTCCATCTGTTATCCCCATCCATAAACTTGTCTAATCTTCTCTTAAAGCTCTCTAGTGTCCTAGCACTAACTACATGATTACTGAGTCCGTTCCACTCATCTACCACTCTATTCGAGAACCAATTTTTTCCTATCTCCTTCCTAAACCTAAATTTTTCAAGCTTGAACCCGTTATTTCTTGTTCTACCCTGGTTGCTGATCCTAAGGATTTTGCTTACATCTCCCTTGTTATAACCCTTATACCACTTAAAGACTTCTATCAGGTCCCCTCTTAACCTACGTCTCTCTAGAGAATGTAAATTTAACCGCTTCAACCTCGCTTCGTAAGGAATACTCCTCATCCCCTGTATCCTTTTAGTCATTCTCCTCTGTACTGATTCTAATAGACCTATATCTTTCCTGTAATGTGGGGACCAGAACTGCACAGCGTAGTCTATATGAGGTCTGACCAGCGCCAAGTATAACTTTAATATTACTTCCGGCCTTCTACTTTTAACACTCCTAAAAATGAATCCTAGTACCCCTATTTGCCTTGTTTCTGGCTTCTATGCATTGTTTCCCTAGACGGAGTTCAGAGCTAACTATAACTCCTAAATCTTTCTCGTACCCTGTACCTACCAGAGTTTGGGTGTTTAATGTGTACCTATTGTGTGGGTTTCCTCTACCTACGCTAAGCACTTTGCATTTATTGATATTAAATTGCATTTGCCATCTATCCGTCCATTCATTCATTCTATCTAAGTCTGTCTGCAAGGCGATGACATCCGCTTCTGACCTAATTAATCTACCTATCTTTGTGTCATCCGCAAATTTACTAACATCGCTACTAATTCCACTATCCAAGTCATTGATATATATTAGAAATAATAATGGCCCTAATACTGATCCCTGTGGCACCCCACTAATGACATGACCCCACTCGGATTTCGAGCCGTTTATTAGCACTCTCTGTCGCCTGTTACCAAGCCATGACCCTATCCAACCTAACACCTTCCCATCTATCCCGTGCGCCCTAACCTTTCTCAGGAGCCTTTGATGGGGCACCTTGTCGAATGCTTTACTAAAGTCCAGATATAAGATATCATAACTATCACCATTATCTACTGCCTCGTACACCTTACTGTAAAAACGTACACCTTACTGTAAAATCTCTGTACTGTAAAAACTCTCTCTCTCTCTCTCTCTCTCTCTCTCTCTCTCTCTCTCTCTCTCTCTCTCTCCTCTCTCTCTCTCTCCTCTCTCTCTCTCTCTCTCTCTCTCTCTCTCTCTTCCTATTTTGTCCCTATTACGTTTCTTCCTCCTCCTGCATCCACCGTCTCACTTCATCGTCGCTCATTTTTCTTTTCTTTTTTTTCTTTTCTTTTTCTTCTTTTTTTTCACGTTTTTCTTTCCTCCATTCACTGTGTCTATTTCTAGCCCTTCATTCTTGTCTTCTATCCTTCTTTTTGTTTTTCTTCTTTTCCTTCTTTCATATTTGTCTTTTCTATAATTTCCATATTCCAATTTTACCTTCCTTTCTTTCCTTTTTATTCATCTTTTATATCTTTTTTTTTTTTTTTTTTTTATCGTATTCTTCCTCCTCACTTTTCCTTTCACTTACTGCTCTTCTTTGTCCCTTCCACCTCTTACAACTTTCTGTCCTTCCTCCTCCTCCTCCTCCTCCTCCTCCTCCTCCCACTTTCTAGAACCCCTCCACTTCTCCACTCCCGCCTCCCTTTCAACTCTTCCTCCTCCATTTGTCCCTCCCTTTCTCTTCACTTCCGCGAGTTTTGTCGGGTAGTGGACGTGTTGGTGTTGTTATTGTCGTTTTTGATATGTTAAGTGATCCCTGAGTGACTCTTTTTTTCCTTGTGGTGCGTGGAAGAACACAACACTTCTCATTTTTTCTCTTTTTTTTTTTTTTTCCTCCGTTACCAGGGAGTTGCTGGGTTACATTTCCTGACAATATTTTTTGCTCTCATGCTTACTTACTTGTCTTGTCTCTTGTCTGCCGTTTGGTGTTCAGTGTTTTCTCTCATCCAGCGTCTCCTTTAATTTAGTCTGTACTATGCAAAACACTTCATTTTACAAGCTTTATATGCTTTTTATTTATTTTTATTTTTTTGACCTCTTCATGTCTCTGATCAAAAAATACAGAGAGCAAAATGAAAACAACAAAATATCCTTCATTCTCGCTTTCATGAACATTGAAAAGAAAAGGAACGTAAGTTTTTTTTTTCTTGTTTTACGTAGGAGGGACACTATCCAAGGGCAACAAAAAAAAAAAAAAAAAATAAATAAATAGATAAATAAAAAATAAAAGCCAACTGAGATGCCATTCCCAGAAAAGTGTCCAAAGCAGTAGTCAAAAACTGAAGGATAAGTGTCTTGAAACCTCCCTCTTGAAGGAATTCGAGTCAGAGGAAGGTGGAAATACAGAAGCAGGCAGGGAGTTCCAGAGTTTACCAGAGAAAGGGATGAATGACTGAGAATACTGGTTAACTCCTGCATTAGAGAGGCGGACAGAATAGGTTGGTCAGTTTAGTTAACTCCTTAGGTGTCTTGATGTTCTTCTGTTATAATATAAGACGCAGAAAGATGAAAAAGCATAATTAGGAATATATTTATTATCCTGGAAAGTTGAAATGTCATCTTTGTTCACCTGAAAAGTATCTTGTGATTGGTTCATATTGTTCACCTGAGTGGTTTAGAAATTCTGCCTGTCTCCAGTTTATTAGTTACGATGTTCCTCGTGGTTCAACTTGTTCACCTGGGAAATTGAAATGCCATCTTTGTTCACCTGAGAAAATAGCTGGTAGCTTTTTCACATTGCTCACCTTAGCAATATGAAACTTTTGTTTTTCTCCAGTTCATTAATCGTTTTGTTTGTCGTGTTTATCTGAAAAAAAAAATTGATTAGTTAATTATCTAGAAAGTTGAAATACCACATTTGTTCACGAGAAAAGCGCTCTATTTAAATTGGTCACCTAAGTAACATAGGAGTTGTCTTTCTTCAGTTCACAAGTCACCTTGTCTCTCGTGTCTGAGAACTGATTGAACAACCTGGAAAGTTGAAATGCCACCTTCCTTAACCAGAGGAAAATGCCCCGATCACATTGCACACCTGAGTGGCATGGAACTGCTGCCTTTCTCAACATTATTAGTTCTGCTGATTCGCGAGTTTACCTGCAAAGCTGAAATGGCGCCTTTGCTCACCTGATAACTCACAGGAGCTCTTACTTCCCTCCCTTTAGCAGTCCAGGTGGTTCTCGTCTTCACCTGAGCGGGAAGCGTGTTAATTAAGCATGAGTGAAGCGTTCATCCCCCGCGGCGCTAATAATATACGAGTGCTCCCTCCCCTTGCCTCTGTGCTGAGTCCTTGGGGGAGCGTAATGGCTGGCGCGGCGCCCCTCATGACGCTCCGCCGCCCCCTCAGATCCCTGACGGAAAATGTGATAATCTGGGGGAAAAAAAAAGTCTTGGTTGTAAGAGATTGTGAGAACTTTTTCTTTTTTTTTTTTTTTTGCTGTAATTGTTGAATGGATGTTTCCGCAGCGGCCTATTTGTGTATATTGTATGGTTTGATTAATTTATTTGTTTTTAATGCCATAAAAAAGACTGTTATTAATCACAGCAATGCAGGAGGCATTTATTTTTTTCTTCATTCGTTAATCGCCGTATCTGTTATTTCCGTAGTGGATTTCCTTTTTCTTTTTTCTTTTTCTTTCTTTTTTTTTTGTAATGCATGGGAAAGAATCTTAGCTGTAACAGTAGTGCAGCAAACATTTATTTATTTTTTTTTCCTGTCCTATCTGTTATTTCCGCAATGGGTTTCTGTTTTATTTCTTATTTTATTTATTTATTTTTTTCAATGCAGGGTAAATTTCATAGTTGTAACAATAGTGTAGGAAACATTTTTTTTTTCCATTTTTTAATCGCCATACGTCATTCCCGCAGCGAGTTTTCTTATTTTTTTTTCTTTGGTAATCCAGCGAAATGAATCTTAGTAATCTCAGTAATGCAAAAAACCATGAATTCTTCCTCTCTTTAATCGCTCTACCTTTTATTATTTTCCACAGTGACTTTCTCTTGTATAAATTCAAAGTTGATTCCTCTGTTTAAGTGCTCTTACACACGAGGACACTAGTGTCCGCCACCGGTGTCGGACACTAGTTGCCTCCCATATTATCAAATGGAGCCTTTCACACGAGGCAACAGCTGTGTCCCAAGCAGACAACTTCCGGGCAACAGATATTTCGGTGTCTCGCTCCCGCAACACGTGGCGGACACTGACGGTTGCCGCCACTCACTGCAAAGCATTGTTTTAAATGGAAGCTTTCACACGTAGCCACCAGTGTCCGCCACCGCTGCCCACTGGCCAGCTTCTCATGCTCAGTTTGACACCCACCATCATCCCATGATGGAAGGAGACGGCCTATCAAGGACAATTTCGAAGATGGTGGAGGAGAAGCTGAACACGGAGGACCTCATTTGTGAAATAGAAAAACTACCAGCACTATGGGACCCATCTTGTGAGGGATATGCAAATAAGATAGAAAAGCAGAACTGCTGGAATGCAATAATGGTGATACTCATTCCTGATTTTGAAGACAAACCCCTCTCAGAAAAGAAAGAAATACGTAAGTCCTTTATGTTTATTTTTATTTTCTGTTTCATTACATGTTCACAAGGTAAGTAAAGAATCTACTGTGCTTACGTATACAAGTTTATTCATTATTACACACAAAAGTTACCCCATTCTTCCGACTGAGGTGTGTGAGTGGCTCACTAGTTGCCAGGCTGTGTCTTGAGCAAGGACACTAGTGACCGACACCTGTGGCGTATACTAGTGTCCTCGTGTGTAAGAGCACTAAGTCTTCATTCTCTCTTTCTCTCTCTCTCTCTCTCTCTCTCTCTCTCTCTCTCTCTCTCTCTCTCTCTCTGCAGGCCTTAGTATAAGCGAGATACCTGGACCGCGGTAGATCAGTCGGTAGCGTGTCTGACTACAATGTAGGAAGTATCGGGTTCGAATCCTGGTGACAGCTGGAACATTTTTCAGACGATTGCTCGCTCCTAGGTTAGAAAGCCTTAAAGAGGTGCCGGTCAACTGTGATTGGTAACGTAAAGACGGTGGAAAAAGGAACTGTCCATCCTACTCTATATGCCGAGGCCCAGTAAGGGTGACGCAACGAGTACCAGTCCTGGGCCAACACTCGGAATACGACACACCTTCACTTTTTTTTTTATTTTTATGGGAAACTATATTTTTTTGTTTGTTTCTGAACATCAATATTTCCCACAGTAGCTTTGTGCTAAATATTTTGCCAATTTTGCAGGATTTTTATTTTCTCTCCATCACGCGCTGGTAAAGTAACCTTAAAAACACAAATCTTTTTTTTTTTCTTTTTCTTTCATATTTCTTTTTCTTTCTTTTTTTTCTTTTTTTTTACTTTTTTTTGTATTCGTTTTGTTCTTTTCTTTTCTGTACCTTTCTTGTTTTTTCCTTGCTCTTTCATTATTTTTTTTTTTTCCTTTATTTTTCCTTCTTTTCAGCATTGTCGTCCCTGCACTATTACATGTTTTTTTTGTAAGCTTGATTGTTTTGGTATTTAATTTCTTCCCCTGTCGCCTGCAAGGTATTAGTGCGTCATCATGAGTCCTGGCAGCAGTGAGCCCCGCCTTCCATCACAGCTAATATCTCCCAAGTTACACCGTCAACATCAAAACTTTCTTATTTTCCCGTCTGGTATTAAAAACCTACAATGGAGAGACTCACAGTAAAGTGTGTGTGTTTTTTTTTTCTGCACTTTTCTTCCTTTTTTCTTAATTCTTTTTTTCTTTATTTTTAAGTTTTGTCTTTTTAATGTCTATGTAACTGCCTGCTCCCTTGCCTGTCTGTCTGTCTGTCTGTCTGTCTGCCTGTCTATCTGCCTGTCTGTCTGTCTGCCTGTCTGTCTGTCTGTCTGTCTGTCTGTTTGCCTGTGCGTTTTTTTTGTTTGTTTTTTTGTCAGTCTTGCTTGTGTGTACGTTTGTCTGTCTGTAGAAATGTATGTACGTATGTTTTTTTTCACTTTACTTTTTTTTTATTTCATAATTTCTTTCGTTTTCTCTTCCTTTCCCTCTCCTGTTTTCTTTTTGTCGTGGGTTCTCTTTCGTTTTCTTTCTTTCTTTCTTTCTTTTATTTTTTTTTCCTTCTTTCGTTGTTTTATACTTATTTCTTCACCTCCCTCCCTTCCTCCTAAGGCTGTACACACACACACACACACACACACACACACACACAAATAATAGTAATAATAATAATAAATAAATATATAGATAAATAAAAAAAAAGGACAACAGACTCACCTCCCCCGCCATCGAATCCCAACCTTTCCTAATGACACCCAGAGCAAGATAAGCACAAGGCAATTGGAATGATGGAGGCGAACGTACGTCTGGATATTAGAACGTAAAGCTTTAGATTAACTTTGACTCATCCTCTCTCTCTCTCTCTCTCTCTCTCTCTCTCTCTCTCTCTCTCTCTCTCTCTCTCTCTCTCTCTCTCTCTCTCTCTCTCTCTCTCTCTCTCAGTGATGTGCGTTAAGTGTCAGATGAAGAATGTATTAATTGTTGGTCCCGTGTAAGGCGTGTTAGAGTGTATTCTCACTCTTACTCTTGTGTTGTGTGTGTTTTTGATTGATGGAATAAGGACTGGGTTTATTTGAATTGATGTGTGTGTGTGTGTGTGTGTGTTTAGAGGTAATAGGAAGTAATTTTCATCATCATTGCTGTCGTGTTCATTATCATTCTTTTTTAAATGTTTGTTGACATAGTTTTTGGCATAATCCAAATCCATCATCTTCAATCCCCATCAGTGTTGGCAACTACTTGGTGCTGTTCCATCCTCACTTCTCGGTCTTTGCAAACCCTTGACATAAAGCAACTGTTTCATTCATATATTGATTTTTCTTCGATCAATGTTCATGAAATTCCCTGCCGTTTTTTTCACCACGTTTGTGGAATACTTTCACACAGGGAGAAAGTGAAGTTTGTCACACTGTTTGACTCATTCTTGAGGTGCAGGATTAATAGATAAATCAGAAAAAAGTTATTAACATTGTTCATGATATAGAAAATCAATGTCTTTCATCCCCTTCAAAGTCACGTGGAAATGAAAGCATCTGTTATTCGAAATGTCAAAGGAACCTGAAATGTAAATCAACTTTGACTTAGAATATATATATAAAAAAAAAAGAAAAAAAAGAATGATATAGAAAAAATATCTTCTTTTCTTGCAACCCACGAATGAAAATGAATGAATGAAAATACCCATTATTACATGAAAATACCCATTATTACATGAAAATACCCATTATTACTCTTATGGAAATGGTATAGGATATGAGTTTTCCCTTTTTCCTTCTGTTTTTTTTTTCCCTCTCTCACAGCACTTCCAAGGTGCCAGAATAAAAATACCTTACTTGGCTTAGCACAAAAATAGCTTCTAAAAAGTTATAGGTATTAAAGAAGAAAATTTGTCTAACAGTGAAAGGGTTAAAATGCTTTTTTCTTTTTTTTTTTTATGTCTGCAATCTGTCATGTTTCTGTATCTTATTTTATTTACTTTATCTATTTTTTCCTTCTTTTCTCTTGCTCTGTCTTGAGGTGCGATTTTGCCTGTGTCCTGATCTTCTCTTGTACATTTTGTCATTGGATGCGCGGCGGAGACTTTCACAATTCGAATGACGTCAATTAATTGATTTTTTTTTTTTATCATTGTGCAATGAATGTTGTTATATTTTGCTTTATGTTGATATTTTTTATTTATTTTTTTTGTATTTCTTGTTATCTTTATTTTTCCTTTATTTGTCCTCGTTTGTTGTGTCTGTAATGAGACTGAAACGCTTGGTGGCAACTCCAAGCTTTATTCTACAAAATACCAGGCTCTCATATCTGTAACAGATACAGACAAAAATAACTACCGACAATTACACAACACATTAACACATTCTGTCTCTTTCCATTCTCCTCCTCCCGTTTTCTTTTAAAGTACGACATAGAGGGAAGCCTTTATTTATTATTTTATCTTTATTTGCCTCTTTATTTTCTTTCATTGTTTTATTTGTTTTTTTATTGTATTTATTTATTTATTTATTTATGCTTTTGAACGATTTTTTTTTATGTTTTTTTGTTACCCAAAAGCTTGACATTTTTACCATCCTTCATCACACACACACACACACACACACACACACACACACACACACACAAAACTCTGCAAAATAAAGATAAACTCGTAACGGATACACTGAACACAACACCTCTCTCTCTCTCTCTCCTCTCTCTCTCTCTCTCTCTTCTCTCTCTCTCTCTCTCTCTCTCTCTCTCTCTCTCTCTCTCTCTCTCTCTCTCTCTCTCACTGTTTATCAGTCGTCTTAACCGAACAAGCAAACCAGCTCATGACTCACTGTGTGTGTGTGTGTGTGTGTGTGTGTGTGTGTGTGTGTGTGTGTGTGTGTCAAGTGATTCGTTTTGTTGGCCAAAGGGAGAGTCGAGGAGAGGAACAAACGGGTCGCCTCCAGTTTTTGTCATCGGAGTAAATATTTGGGGGGAGGAGGAAGAGGAGGAGGAGGAGGAGGAAGATAAAGAACTGTTTTTGAAGGAGGTGGAATATATCTAAGGCTGGAAACTGTAGGTGGGGGAGGAAGAGGAGGAGGAGGAGAAAGTTGTGTTTTTTGAAGGAGAGTGTGAAAGAGAAGACCCAGAGATGAAGAGCATAAGGAAGGGAAGTTAAAAATGATGATCAAGAGTGACGAAGAACAGGAACAAGAAAAGAAGAACCGTTTGGTGAGAAAAGTAAAAAAAAAAAACAATCTTAAGTGGAAAATGTAAGAAAGAAAGGTGAAGAAGATAAGTAAAAGAAAAAAAAGAGGAGGAAAAGGAGTAGGGAAAAAATTACAAATACGAAGAGAAATAGAGATTGAGAGGAAAGGAGGAAGAGGGATGTTGATGGAGGAGGAGAAGGGTCGGGGAGGGATTCCAAGGGTAGAGACTAGAAGGAAAGGTGGAAATTAAGGAGATGCGGGAGAGAATTCTATTGGAGGAAAGGGAGGTGATGACCAAAGGAGGAGGAGGAGGAGGAGGATGAGGAGGAGGAGGAGGGAAAGAAAATCGACATGAAGGAAAAAAAAAAGGAAGAATGAGGATGATCTGAGTAGGAGGACAAAAGAGAGAAATAAAAAGAGAAGGAGGAGGAGGAGGGGAAGGAGGAAGAAGAAGAAGAGAAGGAGAAGCATAAAAAAAGAAGCTCATGGATAAGAAAAGAAAAGAAGATGTGAAGAGGGAATGAAAGAAAAAAAGACAATAGAGAAGAGAAGAAGAAATATGATGGAGAGAAACATAAAAAACAGTACATGTAAACAAGAGAAGAAAATTGAGAATTATTATGAGTGAAAATGATGTAAAGAGGAGAGAAAAATGTAGGGAAGAAAAGGAAGAAAAAACGGAGGAGGAGGAGGAGGAGGAGGAGGAGGAGGAGGAAGAAGATAAAGGAGAAACGAAGAAACACACGTAGATAGAAAGAAAAAAGATAAGAAAGACAGAATATTTAAAGACGAGATGAAGAAGAGATGGTAGAGAAGAAGAGGAGGAGGAGGAAGGGGAGGCGAAAAGAGAGTGGGGTGGAGGGGGAAGGAGGCAGGTGAGGAAACGGAAAGTGCTAATATTGCTTTTTTCCTTCCCCTGCTCTTGTAGACTTCAGGTGGGGAGGAGGAGGGGCGGGGCGAGGCGGGCCGGGGCGGGGCGGGGTGAGAGGAGGTGAGAGCCGCGGAAAATAAAGGCAAATGGGGGAAGAGAGAGAGATAGACTTGGGTGCATTTTGCGAACACTGGACTAGAGAGAGAGAGAGAGAGAGAGAGAGAGAGAGAGAGAGAGAGAGAGAGAGAGAGAGAGAGAGAGAGAAACCCACTGAGGCGCCATTCCCTGAATTTAGCAGTCAAAAAAAGGCTTATCCAAAAGAGGGTGAAGTGTAATGAGTAAATGTGAATAATTATGAGTGGATGAATAACTGAACGTATCACTGAGTGCCAGTGAATATGAAGCGAGGATATCTGAGAAAAAAAAAAAAAAAAACATGGTGATTTTGATGTATCTTTTGAAAACCGATTGGACACGGACAGGACACTGACAGGCTGGAAATGTGTGTGAATTACTGGAATTGTGTGGTGGTGGATCGTATAAGCTTACTGGCGGTAAAAAAAAAAAAAAAAAAGAGGAGCCGTTTATTGCGGGTGACAGAGAGTGGAGTGTTGCGTGGGTGAGCAATGAATGTAGAAGTGAATGTTGAGGTGAGTGAGTGAAGTGAAAGGTGATCTCTCTCTACACTCGAGGGTTTTCAATATTAATCTTTATTTAGTTGAGTGAGTTGCCGCTCATTGTCAAAGTTATAGGGACATGGAATTGGGTGTGTTTTTGTTAATGAAAGGAATGTATTACGATTTTTCACGTAAGAGGAACACTGGCGTAGGGCAAACAAGAGGAAGGAAAAAATGGAATCACTCTTGAACTATGTATATTTAAAATGCATTACGGTTTTCAAGGTATGAATATTAAGCTATGTATATTTTAATGTATTACTATTTTAAAATGTGCATTGAAAGCTTCTCTTCATTGTAAGGAGAAGAAAGTGAAGGATTAACTGTCATTTTGTTGATTTGAAGGTTATTCTACAAAATTTATTATATATGGGAAAAAAATACATAGAAGTGTTGCGTCTGGAAGAGAAGTACTGGTGATGACAAATATACTGGGCACAAATTAAGTTGTCGTGCAAGTAATGAAAAAATGGAGGATTTTTTTTTTTTTTGTTCTTTTATCCTCCTCTTATCTTCCTTGCTTCCTTTCAGTATATTTTCTTCATATTGACAAATATTTTTTTATTCTAATACAGAGTTCAATTATCCACTTTTTTTTTTCCGTGGTATTTCCAGTCTTCGTAATTGTTCTCTTTGTCCTCCTCCTACCAACCTCTTAACAATGACCAAAATATCTCCTGCTGTTTGGTTTTTCTTTCTAATCCTCCTCCTCTTCCTCCTCCTTCTCCTCCTCCTCTTGGTCTGAGTCCGTTCCCTGGTGCTGCACACATATCACAGACACGGCAGTGGTGATGCTTCTGGCGGTGGTGGTGATGGCAATGGCGCCAGTCTGCAGGTGATGGTTATGGTGGCGGCGGTGGTGGTGGTGGTGGCGGTGGCGGTGGCGGTGGTGATGGTGGTTAATAAATTCGCTTGGTAATGAAGGGAGTTTGTAATGGTGAAGTTGGCAGTGATAGTTACCGGAAACGTACGTGTGTGTGTGTGTGTGTGTGTGTGTGTGTGTGTGTGTGTGTGTGTGTGTGTGTGTGTGTGTGTGTGTGTGTGTGTGTGTGTGTAGACTCTTCATACATAGCGTGAAAAAAATCAATAAATAAATAAAGAAAACAAAAGCAGACGTAACTATTTGACTTACCTTTAATTTCCCAACCCACGTGACTCATTGTTTTGTCCAAGCTTCTACCACCACCTCTTCATACCTTCCATATTTACCATTTACCTGCCCATCCCAAATGACTCGTTCCTGCATCTTGGCTGTACGTGATGCAACAGAGGGCGGGAGTAGCCACAGGGCGCAGCGTATCTAAGAGCAGAGGAGGGGAGAGGAAGGGGGAGGAGTTGATAGGAGGATAGAAGAGAGGAGCGGAGTGGCAATTTCACGCTCAAGTCAGGGGAAGAGAGAGAGAGAGAGAGAGAGAGAGAGAGAGAGAGAGAGAGAGAGAGAGAGAGAGAGAGAGAGAGAGAGAGAGAGAGAGAGAGAGAGAGAGAGAGAGAGAGAGAGGAGAGAGAGAGAGAGAGAGGAGAGAGGAGAGAGAGACTTAAGCTGACATAAAGGAAATAAAGTGTGAAAAATAAAGGAGAAAATGGATATGAAAGATGATTACGAAGAGAAAGAGAGAAGAGGAAGTTTATGTAAAAGTGATACAGAGAGAGAGAGAGAGAGAGAGAGAGAGAGGAGAGAGAGAGAGAGAGAGAGAGAGAGAGGAGAGAGAGAGAGAGAGAGAGAGAGAGAGAGAGAGGTACAAGAGAGAAGCAATAATAAAATAGCTTGTATCGCGGTAGAGGAGCAGGTGTTGTGTCATCGGTGATTCCCTCACGCAAACAACAACACACAGTGACAGAATTTTGACTGAAGAAACACAGAAAAAGAGATAACGTGTGTGTGTGTGTGTGTGTGTGTGTGTGTGTGTGGTGTGTGTGTGTGTGTGTGTGTGTGTGTGTGTGTGTGTGTGTGTGTGAGTGTGTGTGGTGTGTGTGTGTGTGTGTGTGTGTGTGTGTGTGTGTGTGTGTGTGTGTGTGTGTGTGTGTGATTGAATCTGTGCCATGTGTGTATCTTTTGTGTGTTTCCTTACAAAGACGAGAGCAAGAGAGAGAGAGAGAGAGAGAGAGAGAGAGAGAGAGAGAGAGAGAGAGAGAGAGAGAGAAAGAAAGAGAGAGAGGATAAAAATGAAGATGAAGATGATGAGGAATAAGAGACTGCAAAGGGTGGAAGTGGAGGAGGAAAGAAGGGGAGGAGCAGGAGGAGGAGGAGGAGAAGGAGGAGCTCTGGAGGAGATGAGACGGTGAGTTGAGCTGATTACCTCTTACTTACATGCTAGTATTGTGTGTGTGTGTGTGTGTGTGTGTGTGTGTGTGTGTGTGTGTGTGTGTGTGTGTGTGTGTGTGTGTGTGTGTGTTGCTCTTCTTGTTTCTCTTGTCTCTTGTCAGAAAGTGAACATAAATATCTGGAAAAGAAGGAAAGTATTTCACTCCTATTACACAAACACTTCCTCTCGGCACATCCTCTCTCTCTCTCCTCTCTCTCTCTCTCTCCTCTCTCTCTCTCTCTCTCTCTCTCTCCTCTCCTCTCTCTCTCTCTCTCCTCTCTCTCTCTCTCTTTACTTTATTAATTTATCTCTATGTCTATCCCTGTTTCTTCTTTTGATTTTCATGGTGTATTTTCTTTCCTTGTCTATCCTTCCCTCTTCCTTCTTTTTCTTTTTTTTTTTTTCTTTTACCCAGATACTTTATCTCCCTTGTTCCATCCTTTCTCCTTTCTTCCTTTTCGATTTTCAATATATATTTATTTTTTTATTTTCCTTTATCCTTCCTTCTTTCCTTCCTATTTTTTACTCTTGGTTTTTCGGTTCCCACGTTATTTTTACCTCCCTTTTTTTCTGGCTCTCTTTCTCTCTTCTTCCTTTCGATTTTGGAGCTTAATTAATTTTCATTATCTATCCTCCTTCCTTCCTTCTCTCGATTTTCGTTTGTTCTGTTCTTTTATCTCTTCTGTTTGTTCCTTCTCCCCTTCTTTATCTTGTTTTATCTTCTTCCTCTATCCTTCTTTCTCCTTCCTTTGTGTAGATTTTCGTTTATTTATTATTTAATCTTCCTTCTCCATCTTCTTTCTTCCTTCTTTTCTCTACGTTTTCCATTTATTCCATTACATTATCTTCCTTTGTCTCTCCTCCCTTCCCTCTTCCCTCTCTAGATTTTCTTTCCTCTTTCACCTTTCTCTTTCCTCCATCTTGGACTGTTACCTCCTCTTCTCTGTCTTTCCCTCTAATTTCTCTCTCTTCCCAGTTCTACATTTCATTCTGTTCATTTCCTGTTAGCACCTGGGACCCTCTTCTCTTCTCTCTCTCTCTCTCTCTCTCATCTCTCTCTCTCTCTCTCTCTCTCTCTCTCTCTCTCTCTCTCTCTCTCTCTCTCTCTCTCTCTCTCTCTGTCTCTCTCTTCCTATTTTGTCTCTAATATGTTTCTTCCTCCTTCTCCATCCACCGTCTCACTTGCATCGTCCCTCATTTTCTTTTTTTTTCTTTTCTTTTTCTTCTTTTTTTCACGTTTTTCTTTCCTCCATTCACTGTGTCTATTTCTAGCCCTTCATTCTTGTCTTCTATCCTTCTTTTTGTTTTTCTTCTTTTCTCTCTTTCATATTTGCCTTTTCTATAATTTCCATATTCTAATTTTACCTTCCTTTCTTTCCTTTTTATTCATCTTTTATTTATTTATTTATTTTTTTATCGTATTCTTCCTCCTCACTTTTCCTTTCACTTACTGCTCTTCTTTGTCCCTTCCACCTCTTACAACTTTCTGTCCTTCCTCCTCCTCCTCCTCTTCCTCCTCCTCCCACTTTCTAGAACCCTCCACTTCTCCACTCCCGCCTCCCTTTCAACTCTTCCTCCTCCATTTGTCCCTCCCTTTCTCTTCACTTCCCCGAGTTTTGTCGGGTAGTGGACGTGTTGGTGTTGTTATTGTCGTTTTTGATATGTTAAGTGATCCATGAGTGACTCTTTTTTCCTTGTGGTGCGTGGAAGAACACAACACTTCTCATTTTTCTCTTTTTTTTTTTTTTTCCTCCGTTACCAGGGAGTTGCTGGGTTACATTTCCTGACAATATTTTTTGCTCTCATGCTTACTTACTTGTCTTGTCTCTTGTCTGCCGTTTGGTGTTCAGTGTTTTCTCTCATCCAGCGTCTCCTTTAATTTAGTCTGTACAAAGCAAAACACTTCTTTTTACAAGTTTTATATGCTTTTTTTTTTTTTTTTGACCTCTTCATGTCTCTGATAAAAAAATACAGAGAGCAAAATGAAAACAACAAAATATCCTTCATTCTCGCTTTCATGAACTTTGAGAAGAAAAGGCACGTAACAAAAAAAAATAAATAAATAAATAAATAAATAGATAAATAAAAAATAAAAGCCAACTGAGATGCCATTCCCAGAAAAGTGTCCAAAGCAGTAGTCAAAAACTGAAGGATAAGTGTCTTGAAACCTCCCTCTTGAAGGAATTCGAGTCAGAGGAAGGTGGAAATACAGAAGCAGGCAGGGAGTTCCAGAGTTTACCAGAGAAAGGGATGAATGACTGAGAATACTGGTTAACTCCTGCATTAGAGAGGCGGACAGAATAGGTTGGTCAGTTTAGTTAACTCTCTAGGTGTCTTGATGTTCCTCTGTTATATATAAGACGCAGAAAGATGAAAAAGCATAATTAGGAATATATTTATTAACCTGGAAAGTTGAAATGTCATCTTTGTTCACCTGAAAAGTATCTTGTGATTGGTTCATATTGTTCACCTGAGTGGTTTAGAAATTCTGCCTGTCTCCAGTTTATTAGTTACGATGTTCCTCGTGGTTCAACTTGTTCACCTGGGAAATTGAAATGCCATCTTTTTTCACCTGAGAAAATAGCTGGTAGCTTTTTCACATTGCTCACCTTACCAATATGGAACTTTTGTTTTTCTCCAGTTCATTAATCGTTTTGTTTCTCGTGTTTATCTGAAAAAAAAAAAATAATCGATTACTTAAATATCTAGAAAGTTGAAATTCCACCCTTTGTTCACGAGAAAAGCGCTCTATTTAAATTGGTCACCTAAGTAACATAGGAGTTGTCTTTCTTCAGTTCACAAGTCACCTTGTCCTCTCGTGTCTGAGAACTGAATGAACAACCTGGAAAGTTGAAATGCCACCTTCCTTAACCAGAGGAAAATGCCCCGATCACATTGCACACACTGAGTGGCATGGAACTGCTGCCTTTCTCAACATTATTAGTTCTGCTGATTCGCGAGTTTACCTGCCAAAGCTGAAATGGCGTCTTTGCTCACCTGAGTAACTCACAGGATCTCTTACTTCCCTCCCTTTAGCAGTCCAGGTGGTTCTCGTCTTCACCTGAGCGGGAAGCGTGGGAATGGGTTTCTGTTTTTTTTTTTTTTTTTTTTTTTAGCAATGCAGGGTAAATTTCATAGTTGTAACAATAGTGTAGGAAACATTTTTTTTCCCTATTTTATAATCGCCATACGTCATTCCCGCAGCGAGTTTTCTTATATTTTTTCTTTGGTAATCCAGCGAAATGAATCTTAGTAATGAATGAGTAATGCAAGAAACAATGAATTCTTCCTCTATTTAATCGCTCTACCTTTTATTATTTTCCATAGTGAGTATAAATTCAAAGTTGGTTCCTGTATTTAAGTCTTCTCTCTCTCTCTCTCTTTCTCTCTCTCTCTCTCTCTCTCTCTCTCTCTCTCTCCAGGCCTTAGTATAAGCAAGATATCTGGACCGCGGTAGCTCAGTCGGTAGCGTGTCTGACTACAATGTAGGAAGTGTCGGGCTCGAATCCTGGTAACAGCTGGATTTTTTTTTGGAGACGATTGCTCGCTCCTAGGTTTACAAAGTCTTAAATAGATGCCGGTCAACTGTGATTGGTAACGTAAAGACGGTGGAAAAAGGAACTGTCCATCCTACTCTATATGCCGAGGCCCAGGAAGGGTGACGCAACGAGTAATAATAGTAACATAATTTTATAGACCACAAAATACTTTTCTATCATAAATTTTATAACAAATACCCACACATCCCCTTCCTGTTCATTAAGCATAAAGGAACCAATTAATAACTCTTTCAAAGGTGAAATGATAAGAAAACTGCTATTATTTACACTGCTCCTGGTTGCAGTATTACAACTCCTTTGGTTACATATCATTACCCATAAAAATGATAAGCTGATCCAAGTCATAAATGTCATTTCTTGTACTGGACACCTCCAAATTTGGTGACAAGTCATCACAAAGGTCTGAATTTGATGAGTAGATCATTTCAGTTGGCAAGTCCTTAACTGTTTGACATCTTTGATGCCTACTTATGTGTGATTTAAATGTGGTTGTCTTTGAAAATATTTTGGAGCACTGATTAAAGGGGCACTGAATTCTGGTGCCATTATCAATGTGCTGTCTCAAATGCTTTGATAAATCCTTCATTCCATCACAAACTTGTTGGCACAGCAGAGTTTTAATTTCAAATGGAGACAAGATCAACAATTTTTCAACACTTTCTGACCTATATTCTTGATGGTCTCAGTATATATGAGCCTTTAGTCCTGTGTATGATGAAAGCGTCTGTTTGCAACCCCATAATGGGCATTTGATAGCTCTTCTGTATTCATTTGAATGCAACAGGCAATCATTTACATAATTTTTCATTGACCTTGATACATGGTTACAGAAAGGACATGCAAACTCTGAATCTATGACACAAAAGTATTTATTAAAAAAATTAGTAGTACTTAACGGTGCTTGCCCTTCAAGTATTCAGGGATTATTACAACACTTAAGAAACATACTTTTTTCCAAGAGTGCTAGGTGGACTCGTGGAGCAAACTGCTCTACATTTTCACTCATTCATCAGTCATCCTCTCACCCGTGCCCACCAGCCGGATGTAACAGGCTACCACTTAACCTAGGTAACCAACCTAACAAACTAATGAAACTCACCACCATAACCAACCAAACCAAATTAGCCTGACCTAACTAACCTAATCTAACCAAACCAGCATAATCTAACATAGATATACAATCAAACTAAGCAAACTAAGAGTGCAGGTGAGGCCCCATTAGTTAATAATTTAGTTTGCTAATGACTTCATGCATCAACATAATGTATATTAGATAGGTAAAAAAAAAAAAAATGAGTATACATCATGCACAAATAAACACACTTAGTAATGACATGGCTTACAAGCTGAGGTTAAGCAACCATTGAATTGTCACTCACATGCGAGGGAGGAGACCAGGAATGCTGTTGGATGCAAGGCCCTTAGGCCTTAGGGTCTTAGGAGGTAGGGCTGCGCCCTTCGTGGTGTTTTTGATGAGGCCGTGTAGTTAAGCTTCAGCAATAGCGTCAACACAGCCTCTAGTGTCCCAGAAGTGCAGTAAGCAGGTAGTATCAGGCTTGATGGAGGTACAGGCCTGGGTCTCACACAGTACAGGATAAAGGTGTAGCTACTAGTGTGGAACTGGCGTTTGGCGCCTGGCGGGCAATTCCTATTCGTAGACAAAAAAAAAAAAAAATAAATAAATAAATAAAAAAAAATGGCAGTTTAACAGTTGGAAATCTCGATGCGCATGTAACTACTCTTATGCTTTTATTATTCTTCTCATCATACTTCCTCAAAATTTCATACTACTAAATGTTTCAACTGAGATAACAAGAAATATTTCTTACCTTGCATATCTTCCCAGAGTAGAATATTCCATCTTCTGATTACTGAAGATGTGAAATATGCAGGTCGAAATCACCTTGCGTCACCGAAATATTATATAGAACGTCTGAGCTTTCTATTTCATTATGAACAATTTTCATCATCACCTTAGGTAGAAATGTATACGATAAATGCACATCGACATACAATGGCGAGTTTTCAGTAACGATGCCAGTTGTCGCAATAAACAATACGCTTGACAAATAATAATAATAAAAAAAAAAACATTTAAAGCATGTTTTTAAGGCTATTGGTGTATCAGCAATGAATAAGTATTACATTCCTGGTATTTCATAAAGAATAATATCGAAGACAACCGCTTAGCAACAAAGAAAAATTGCAACATTTACAGACACCCTGTTGCTTCGATTTACAGTGCTTATCTGTATTTGATTCTATCACGGTAAAATATTATTTAGATAATATGGAGGCTTATGGTGTCTTGGCACACACTCATCATTGCCTATTAAATGTTAACAAGGACTCACTCAAGAAATTCAAGACATCACAATCAAAATGCATGTCACATACAACAGTCTGATTTGTAAACCTTGGTTACAGTTAATTCCTGTTAGTATTTATGGGAAAAATACTGTGAAAACAACAGTTATTTTATACAGTGTATCCACTCCCACGCTGATACCACCCTGCACTTTTCCACGTCTTTTTGTAGACATTCAACCCTTCAGGAAATAAACATTTCACGCAGGGAAACCACAGAATGCCTACCTTCTGATCTCTAAAATTTCTGATTGGGACAGAGCAAACTTGGTATTCAAACTTGGTAATTCAATGCTTTAAAAACTCAATTCCTCTCCTCCTCCTCCTCCTCCTCCTCCTCCTCCTCCTCCTCCTCCTCCTCCTCCTCCTCTCCCTCCTTCTCCTCTACTTCTTCCTACCCGTCCTGCGTGGTGGTGGCGTGCCCTCACATTCCCAGGGGCAGATCTTTAGGATAAAAAAGCTTCAAAAATATACGCGGCGCTTCGTGCATAGCAAGGATTCTGGTCCTGCGCGTTGGCCGAGTTTTTGATGCCGCCTGAGCCTACCGCTCCCCGAGCTCTCCTGGTACTGGGGACAGTTTGTCTAGCGCTGCGGTGAGGGAGTGTATCGGCTGTGGTATTGTCCAGGGTGTGTTGTGGAGGCGATGTTGAATGGACGGGGCGTAGAGAAGCTTACGGTAGGAGTGGCTGGGGCTGTGTCGTGTGAAATATGCCATTTAAAATGAGAGACTATGAGTCTCAGTAGATATTATTGGGATGTGTAGTATATAAGTCGGTGAAAGGCAAGTTAGGATTCTCAGAAGTAATAGTTGTGGGGGGTTAGAGGAGGGCACATGTACAAGTGGCGGCGGCAGAGCAGAAGCGACAAGGTTCCGACACTCGCTCATTTTTCGTGAATCTTTACCCCTCAGGCGTGTGACACTAACACACACGCACACACACACACACTGGAGCAGCTGTGTGTGCTGCTGGCGTGACCCTCCCGCTGCAAATCACACACACACACACACACACACACACACACACACACACACACACACACACACACACAAACCACTTAGAACAAGAAGAAAAATATATTCTTGACAAAATTTCCTATTACTATTTCCATTTCTACTACTACTACTACTACTACTACTACTACTACTACTACTACTACTACTACTACTACTACTACTACTGCTACTGCTACTACTGATGCTACTACTACTACTACTTCCACCACCACCACCACCACTACTGTAACTCTCTCTCTCTCTCTCTCTCTCTCTCTCTCTCTCTCTCTCTCTCTCTCTCTCTCTCTCTCTCTCTCTCTCTCTCTCTCTCTCTCTCTCTCTCTCTCTCTCTCTCTCTCTCTCTCTCTCTCTCTCTCTCTCTCTCTCTCTCTCTCTCTCTCTCTCTCTCTCTCTCTCTCTCTCTCTCTCTCTCTCTCTCAGCATGCTCTGGAGGAACTTAATTATGAGCAATGGAGAGCGCCATGTCCTGAGCCCCGCAGTTCCCTCCCTTGGAATTACCTTTGGCAAAATTGCTACACTCGCAAACTCGCGGATAGCCATTTCCTTTTTATACTTTCCTCAAAAGTTGGTGGGCGCCGTCGTGTAAGCGAGCGAGTGAGCGTGTAGTACATGCCTGTACATCAAACTTTGCTGGAAGTGTTGGGTTGTGCACTACTAAAATATATATGAGGTGCTGGTGGAGGAAGGGGAGTAGGCGGTATATGTGATGAGGAGGTATGCATGGAGGCTGGTGCGTGATGGGGAGGGTTAGGTGTGTGTGTGTGTGTTGGGCTGTGGGTGTGTTGGGAGGAATAAGTCTGAGTGTACGTGTGTGTGGGTGTCAGTCAGTGGGGGATAGGAGTGTGTGTGTCTGTGTGTGTGTGTGTGTGTAAGGTGCAGCGGGAGGGGCCACGCCAGCAGCACACTCATGCTCCAGTAGAAGAGTGTCAAACGCCTGAAAGGAAAAGCATCACGGAGAAGGAGCGAGTGTCGAAACCCTGGCGCTGCTCCTCTGCCGTCGCCACGGCAGAGATTATTATAGGATTTTCCTGTTTTAATATTTTCATTTATAGTTATTCCTTCTCTTCTTTCTTTTCCTTCGTCATAAGTTTCATCATATATATATATATATATATATATATATATATATATATATATATATATATATATATATATATATATATATATATATATATATATATATATATATATATATATATATATATATATATATATATATATATATATATATATATATATATATATATATATATATATATATATATATTTTTATGTAGAGAGGACACTGGCCAGGATTTTATACACATATATATATATATATATATATATATATATATATATATATATATATATATATATATATATATATATATATATATATATATATATATATATATATATATATATATATATATATATATATATATATATATATATATAATCATTATTTTCACAATTATTATCTTAATTTTAGTTGATTTTAACAAATTTATTTATTTTTAACATTTTGTATTACTGCTTTTTTACTCAACCACAATTGTTATGCCTTTTCATAATTTTGTAGCGGCGCCACATGACCGAGATGTTGTAGCGCCAAATCTTTAAATCGCTGACGAAAACTCAAATATTCCATTGTTTTAGTCTTTCAAAGTCCATGCGTGTGTCTGCATAACCTCCCTGAGAGTTAGAGTGACAGTCCCGACGCTACTCGTTCTCCTCTGCCTGTAAATAATGCAGTGGTGGGCTGGTGGTCTAAAGGCTGACTTCGATCCCTCCTCACGGTAGTTTCTCTGCTGTGAAGTTAGTTTCTGTCATAATGCGTCCGCTCCACCTGACCTTGCTGCTGCGCCGGGCCTTGACTCAGTCTGTACCTCATGGCAGTGTCCAGGTATTAGACGTAACTCTCTCTCTCTCTCTCTCTCTCTCTCTCTCTCTCTCTCTCTCTCTCTCTCTCTCTCTCTCTCTCTCTCTCTCTCTCTGTGTGTGTGTGTGTGTGTGTGCTACACTTCCCAAAAGACTGCAATACCAAAAAAATCTACAAATAGAGAGTCATGGGAAAAAAAAAATAAAAATGTGTACAATTGAAGTGAGTAATCCTTACTGGTTAAAAAAAGGACTTCTCGTCACACACGGAAGGAGAGAATAGATTGCCTTTGTCCTTTTCAGGCTGCTAAATTATTCAGGAGACTGGAGCACAAACGCATCTATATGAAAAGTAGGCAGTCATAAGAAAAGTGTCTGCAATTAAAGGGATAAAAAAATAAATAGGATGTTAATTTTGTTTCTCTTTAGGCTACAGAGATATTAAAGGGACTGCAAGTCTAAAAAAAAATATATTGTAAAAATTGTGCAGCATTGTAGGGACTTTTCCTGCCTTGAAACAAAGGAAGAGAGAGAATAAGAGGCTAATTCTGTCCTCTTTAGGCTACATTATAAAAGGGACTGCAGTACAAACGCATAGCTAAATAAATATGTTGTAAAAACTGTGCAGCATTGTAGGGACTTTTCCTGCCTTGAAACAAAGGAAGAGAGAATAAGAGGCTAATTTTGTCCTCTTTAGGCTCCATGATACAAGGGAATGCAGTACAAACGCAAGTCTCAACAGTATAGAGTCAAAACCATCCAGCACTCAGTGACCCCATCGCGCTGGTCAGTAGAGGACCCGAGGCCATCAGACGCAGCGGAAACTTTCTGGGTCGTAAGGTGATAGTCCGGGGGACGTAAATAGGTGAGCATTCGGTGTGTGTCAGATAATCCAATACTTGCTTAAAGGTCAGGGAAATTGAGCACACCAGACACGCTCCACATTACACAAGCTCTCGTCTTCACCTCCATTCATTTCAGCCAGACGACGCGAGGAGGAAAGTGCGGGAGACTGGAACGAAGCGACTGAAGACTTATGAAGGATGAGTATGAAGATTCTTTGTCTTTTTATTGATTGATTTATTTATTCATTCATTTATCTGTTTATTTATTTATTTATTTTATTTATTTACTTACTTGTGTGGTGTGGGTTTGTGTCTCTAAGGTGTAGGGTCTGCTTGTCTTCTTTCTGAAATTTACACTATAATCTTTGAAGCAATACTCACATAAATGGGCACTGAATATTTAGTAAAGCTCCCCAAAGATTTACACTATCGTTGTTCAAGCAATGCTCACCAGAGTGGGGACAACGTTTAGTAAAGCTTCCCAAGTGTAGGTAGTTTAATGTTTACTTAGTAAAACCACCGCGGGTTACTGAAAGAAAATGGTTCTCTCATAAGAGCGCAATGATGATTAATTTGGTCTCTTTCTTTATTTTTTTTATTTTATTATTTACTTATTTTTTGTTAATGGTAATGCATGACGTGAGCTGCAGCATCACCATTATGGACACACTCTTCAAGACCCCCATTATTGTCCTCTCTGTGTGAAATGCGTAGGGAAAGTACTTATAGAACACCAAATCCGAACTGTGGCCCCGGTATTTTGTGTTACTGGCCAGTGTTCAGTTATATGATGCTGCAAAGGGTTTTCGGGTCCTCCAGGCTCACTTCCCTAACCTTGCTCTGTACTCTCGCTCTTCCTTCTTACAAGCAGAAAGTGAGTCCATTGCAATATGAAAAGGATATAAAAAAGGTGCCAGATTATGAAGAAATGCAGTTGTAGTGTAGAATGTTACTAATATTGTACCGAAATGCATTATTCATACATATTTTGAAACTTTTAAAGCATTCTGCACATCTTACCATGTTGTTTTATATTTGACAGTGCCGCCGAAGTCCCGAGCGGCTTCGAGACAAGGAAGAGAAGCTCCGCGACTCACTTGAGCCAGTCAGTCAGTGGTCAGTGGCGTCAGCTTTGTTGTGGTGTACGCGTGAGTCTTGTGTTTTCTTGAACGCTTTTTTGGGCTTTAGGTGAACCAAAACTCTCCCAAAGCCTGTCCACAGTGGTCACCAGGTATGTTAACCTGGTAATGAGTGTATTTGGACATACACTGCTGATGAAACTGGTGTGTCATGCCTCGCTTGGCTGGTAGGAAGCAAACGGTTGAAGAATCAGTTGCCAGAACATTAATAACTAACATTTTCTTAATTTTGCATATTTACTAGTTTTTGTATTTCATATGACTATCTAGGATGTAAGTGTTTCCAGTGCCATGAATCTAAAGGAATGGTGCTCGAAATGGGAGCTTGTAAGGCTGAGGGACACGAAAATAGGCTTGAGTGTTGGCGAGAGTGGGCGGTGCGCCTACTGTTTAGGCGTCTCTGCCCCTCACCAGTCACCACGCATCCCGCCGCTGTCACAGCATTCCCCGGTATATTACACTTGTTTCTGGAATGTTTACCGTAATGTCTGCAATCAGGAATCATCGTAAACATTAACCATTGTTGTCTTTCTGACCACCAGCACATCCTCTGCCGTTCCACCTTCTACCACTCCGATGTTATCTTCCACTTCCTTGTCGCTGTTTGATCCTCCATCACTTTCATAACCATCATCCACTGCCTTTCCCTCGTCACCACATCCTTCACCTCCACCACATCAACTCACTCCACTTCATCAACTCATTCACACGAGGAATCATGTGTGGAGCCAAGAGTGAGAGAGCTGAGGTGAATCAACACTCTTTAGTAGAATGATTGTTCATCTCATTAAATTGAGAGTGACTTGTTGCCATGGGTTTATCTTTACCCCCACCAGCCCCACCCCAACCCAGCCTCCCCCCAGCCTTACCTCCCCTAGTCTCACCTCCCCAGCCCCATCTTTCCAGCTTCCTGTTCCTAGTTTCGCCTCCCCAGCCTCACCTTCCCAGCCTTCCCTAGCCTCACCTCCTCAGTCTAACCTCCACAACCCTGTCTTTCTAGCCTCGCCTCCTCTCTCCTGCTTACCTTGCCACCCGACCCCCAGTTTCTCCACTCCCCAGCTTTAGTAGTAACGACCCCCGCAGGCCACGTAATTGCACGAGTCATTACCTTGTCTGTGTGTGTGTGTGTGTGTGTCCACGAGGAGGTAAGGAAGCAGCAGCAGAATTGGCCTTTAGGTATTTACATTGACTAATTTGGATAACGTGAATATGAAGCATCTCAGTTATGCTAGAGGTGGGATTAGGTTAGCGGATGTTAGCTGGTTGTCTGTCTGTCTGTCTGTCTACCTGTTCATTAGTCTTTGTGCCGATACATCAATGTATTTTTTTTTCTATTTACCTCAGTTTTGTTCTGTATCTATCTGTGTTTTTCTTTCTCTGCATATATCTATGTATCTCTCTATCTATCTATATGCATCTGCTGGTCTAATTTCATCAATCTATTTATATGTCTGTTATCTACCTATATAACTTCTCATTGCTCTCTCTCTCTCTCTCTCTCTCTCTCTCTCTCTCTGGTAGGCTCTGTGGTACGTCGTTCGTGTTGCAGTCTGAAGGTTACGCGTTCGATCATGGAAACCTTTTTCGTCACCTTCACGTGGATGTTGCGGCGTCATAACTCACTTAGAATCATTGATGCAGTGAGGCGCTGGTCACTGCACCGCGGGGGCGCTTCGATCATGAATACTATCGTGCGGGAAAATTGGTAACTTCCAGTAAAGTGTCCACCTAGTGTTAAGAAAGTGAGAGGAAGAAATGTTTGCCAACGCCCTTCATAAGGAGACCAAACGAACTGGAATAGACCAGAGAACCTCACGAGAATAAAACCTTTTGCTTCACATTTGGATTAAATTGTTGGACTTGCCTATAGACTCCCACACTCTGGCGTCTTGAGAGTTTTTTTTTTCTTTCACGAGGTTTCACTGCATAAATACAAAAATAAATTCAACCTCTTCCCTCTCACTCACAGTCTTCAAGGAACATTGTAGTGTTTGTTGTCCTCGTCACGAGCTCTTAAATGATAATATTAATAAAAAAAGAACAATAATATATATATATATATATATATATATATATATATATATATATATATATATATATATATATATATATATATATATATATATATATATATATATATATATATATATATATATATATATATATATATATTAAGTATGACTCCTGGAGGTCCCGGGATGGTGTCATGCCGTGACTTCCCGAGTGACGTGAAAACCCTCCTTGAGACTTAGTTACTGGGGAAGTCTGCCTCCTAGTGGCGCCCGCTGGAAACGTAGGAACAAGCCTAAAGGATTGGGCCTACGGCTAAAGTGCTTCCCCGCGAGATGAATGTGAGGCGGGGAGTTGGACAAAATATTCCATCCTCCCTTCTCAATGAACGTTCATAGAGTAATGGGGTTCCGCCAGGCTTCGGAGCCTAGAACAGCTTCACTGATCCGGAGTCCTTCTGCTCCTTGGAGTTCTCTATCTCGTTGGGGTGGGGGCCGTCAGGGTGATTTGCCGAGTCGGTGGGTCAAACCCACTTACCCTCGACAGCGGTAGTCACTCTGGCGTTTCCGGGATGACGGCCCGCTGGTGGGGGGGTAGCGCTCTTCCTGCCTTCAAATACCAGCGGGTTCATGGCTTTGATAATGGGGTACACGGTGCGGATGCGGTACCAGTCCCCCCCGGGTCCGAGGGGCGGGCATAGAGCCTCTGTGTCCGTCCTTCGGATCAAGGGCGTCCTAGCAGAGCTCGCAGTCTGTGAATTGGTGTTTCGTGCTGCGGCGGGTCTAGTAAAGCAGATAGCCAATCGCCTGGCTGAGGGTGGCGTCCTCAGAACCGGAATCCTGTCGGGGGCGACTTCGGCAGGTAGGTTTCGCATCACCTGTGCCGTTGAAGACGGTAGGTGTGAGTAGTGCTGGCTTTAGCCCGCTACCCTGTCGTCCCCTCCAAAGGGGTTGTCCTGGCCGCCTGCTATCGGCTGCTTGGTCACCAAGCGCGGGTAAACGGCGGTCGAACAAAGCATGACTCAATCAAGATTTTTGTTGCCCTTGGCCAGTGTCCTCCCTACATAAAAAAAAAATATATATATATATATATATATATATATATATATATATATATATATATATATATATATATATATATATATATATATATATATATATATATATATATATATATATATATATATATATATATATATATATATATATATATATATATATATATATATATATATATATATATATATATATATATATATATATATATATATATATATATATATATATATATATATATATATATATATATATATATTACAATCAAAACCCGGAATCAGTCAAAACTAGTTTTAACTAGGTATTTTCAATGTGTTGGTGAACAACTAGTATTACCTAGGCAAAACTAGTTATACCTTAATGTGTTTGATATAACTAGAAATATTAAAGTTTAACTAGTTAAATCTAGTTTTATCTGATCGTGTAAGGTAAAACTAGATTCAACAACGGTACTGAATGTCAAAAGTAGGTGAGGGATATGACCACTCGTTTGAGTACCATTGCTCATTTGAGTACCATTTTTGGGGAACTCAAACATAATTTGTTTGTGTTTGTAGCTCATTTTAGTATCTTTTTAGGTGGCTGAAACGTTTATTGGTCTATTAACATATGTGGGAATATATTTCCCACACTAAGTGTAGTAACAAATGTTTAATCGGACATGCAATGATAAACATGCTTTTATTCCTATCAAAATTATGTAGCGGTACCTTTGATAACATATAGGAAAAAAAATCTCTGCCAAATTGTCACAATTTATTTTTAACGAAATGTATTAAAATTCATTAAAACAATTATCAATTTATAATTCCAACTTAATTAAAATAAAACACAATAATAATGAAACGCATCTCATACTCTTCAATAAAACAAACTGTGTCAGACCCAAGACAAAGCGCTAGTAATTGAAGTTACAAAGATATTCATTATTTGTTTTTACATGACATACTATTGTGACACTTTGAATTACAAAGGACTTTATTTTTTTTTACATTTGCTAATGTTGGTTGCACAATGTTTTGTACAATGACATCTAAAGAATCCTTGGCCTGTTCCCACACTTGAACTAGTTGCTGCACTTCTTAAAGATATTTTTTTGTCGGTAGGTATATCTTTCACATCTAGGAATAACTGTTTACACACATCAAATTCAGACCGACTATACAATTTCTTAAGAATGCCGTCTCTAGTACCTAACTTATACAATTCATCCTCACTTCTGTTTAAAACAACTGCAATGATATTCCGCAAATCTCCTTTTCCCTTGTCAACATCTGGAATTGGTACAGTGACATTTTGTCCCACACTTGCTGGAGGGTGAGACGCATCAGATACTGTCTTCATTCTTTTTGCCTGCTTTTTCAAACTAGTACTAGCTACTTGCCTATCATGTGATGTTTGTGCTTCAGAATTACAGTTTAAACATATAACATTAGATCCAAAGCCATCCTTGCCGCTCTCAACGTTTATTCCACAAGATTCGTGAATATGTGAGCCACACTTCGAGCAGTAGTGACCTTCACTTATTTCCATTTCACACACACAACACGAAAACACTTCACTTCTATTACTAGATCGTGAATTTATGTCATCTTGATTTGTCATCTGCAAAGCAACATTAGATTCCCCAACAGTGTCCTTGTTTACATGTGCAATTATCTTCTCCAAATCCTCCTCATTATTTACAACTTTAATCAATTCTCGTGGAATGCATGTTGTTGCAAGGCCAACCCTTGGTTCTACACCAAACATTGCTTTGTATGGGCTTCGATTTTTACCAGAATGATGGGCTCTGTTCTTCATAAATTGTACAAAGCGTAATCCTTCGGACCACCTTGCTGTATCATTGTCTTTCATCCATCCACTTAACATATTTTCAATATCTTGATTTGCCCGTTCCACAGACCCTTGACTTTGACTCTGTCTTGGTTTTCCATGCACAATTTTCAACTCTGGCCACAAAGAAGCTAAGGACGTTATAACACTATTTACAAATTCTCTTCCGTTATCACTCTGTAAAATGCAGGGTTAAAAAAATATCAACAAGGTGATAAGCAACTTCTTCAGCACGTTTACATTGCAATGCACGTAGTATCACAAATTTAGTTAAATGATCTTGATAAACCATTATGAATTTATATTTTCCATCTGCTTGTGTCTGCATATCAATTAAGTCCACTTGACACCGACTATTTAGCTCTGAGTGTAAGATTGGTTTGGAAACAAGTCCTCTTTTATTTTTCTTACTTTGGCACACTTCACACATGGTCAAGAAGAGCTTTATCATATCGGCTGTCACATTTGTATATTTCCTTTTAATTTCACATTTCAGTCTATCTCGACCACCATGACCGATTGCTACATGAGATGTCTTAATGACTTCAAAAATCTCGGGAGCAGGAACGTAATAACGAACTTGGTCATTTTTGCTACTTGCAATCAATTTTTGAACACCACCAATTTCAATGACATCAAACCGCTTCAGTCTTCTGTACTGTAGAGACGTTTTCTTCTTAGCAGTTTTAGCCTCCTTTACCTCCTGCAACAGTGAACCGTATTTTTCTGCAGTAAGTATGTTGTAGTGTGGTTCTTGTTGCACGTCCCACTTCAGTATGGTCTGTAAAAACATAGTCTCCCATTCAGTGTCAGCTGCCTGGTTAGGAGGGCGGTCAAGAGGGTGTTCAGGATGGTCAGGTGAGCTCCAAGTTGCCATCTTGTTGTATTGGTGGCTCACGAACAACTGAAAGGTGAAGTAAATCAGTGAACCAGCTAAATGAGAATGAATCCTCCCCCTCCTTCCCCCACCCTACAAACTATGACTCAGTAACATCTAACAAAGAAATAACAATTAAGGTAAACGGCAATGCAATAATCTGATATCAGAGGACAACACACGTACTAACCTGTGTCAATGCAGGAGGACAGCGGACTGAAACATACAAAAACTGACAAGCCAGCGTCCTCACTTCCGGTGTTTGTCAAGCGAGTCCCACCCTTATGGTCCCCACATGGTTCACTCCACTCCCTAATGCTATTTATACATAGAAATGTTTTCCCTGGCACTACACCAGTTTCACTTTTAGTCTAACCTAGTTTTCCCAAACTTAACAATTGTTAAAACTAGTTTTGACTGAAGTGTGTAGGTAAAACTAGGTGTAAAATACATTTCGTGTTTTACCGAGCCTTTATGTTAAGAAACTAGTTTTGCCTAGGTAATACTAGTTTTTACAAACAATAAATTATATTACTAGTTCTGACTAGTTGAAACTAGTTTTGGTTGATTTCGGGTTCTGACTGTAACATATATATATATATATATATATATATATATATATATATATATATATATATATATATATATATATATATATATATATATATATATATATATATATATATATATATATATATATATATATATAAAGTAAAGATTTCCCTCCAACTTGCAGTCCTCGTTTTCTAAGGTCTCCACGGCAGGTCTTAAACGCAGGTTGCAGGAAACTGAGGCCAGAGTCTTTTTTTTCTATAGCCTTTGTTCTACTATTAATATTCATTCTGCTTCGTGGGTCAGGAAGTGTTAAATTGATATATTCTCGTGTCTTAATTCTACACAATTCTAAAAACATTTTTTCTGTAAAGTGATGAAAAACGAGTCAATTCTATACCTTCAGTTTTTGTTTCATTAATACGAATCCCTGCGCTATGTAAATATAGTAATGTTTAACAGATATTTTTGGAGGGGCTTTTTATATTGTTCAGCACATAATCTTAGCCACGTTCCTTCACAGTGAGGAGGGATGAATAGTCTGTATCCCTAGCCTTTGTTGTACTGATACCATTCCTTATGCCGTGACTTTTTATATTGTTCAGCACATAATCTTAGCCACGTTCCTTCACAGTGAGGAGGGATGAATAGTCTGTATCCCTAGCCTTTGTTGTACTGATACCATTCCTTCTGCCGTAACTTCAGTAGTTTCCACGAAATATTTTTTCTCACTTTGAAAGTTCTTTACGACATAAATCTCAAACATGTTCTTGAAAAGTGAGAAAACAGGATTACTTCTCTCTGTCCTTTGTTTTACTCCTACGATTCCTTCTGTTTCCTTGGTTCGATAATCTCAAACTGACATTTTCTCGTTTTCGTAATTCCTCAGGGGAGAAATTTCAAGCACGTCCTTCAGAGCGGGGAGGCCTGTGTCTTGTTTACCTTTAAACTTTGCTCTGGTGATGTGATTTGTTCTGCGATGTAACGTTAATAGTCTTCAGTACACATCTTCTACTTTGCTTTAATAATACCATTCCATCTGGTATGTGTGTCTTAAGCTGATATATATATATATATATATATATATATATATATATATATATATATATATATATATATATATATATATATATATATATATATATATATATATATATATATATATATATATATATATATATATATATATATAAGATATTTCTTTCTTTCTTTCTTTCGAGGGAATTTGTAGCATGGTACAGAAAAGTGAAGGAGAGGAGTACTCTTTACCTGAAGCTTTTGTTTTGGTAATACGATTCCTTGTGGTGTGTGACTTAAGTATTGTTTTTGTAAGGTCTTTAAGACAGAATTTCACCACGTGCCTGGAGTGTGAGGCGGGAAGAGTCAGTTCTTTATCGTTGGCCTTTTGTTATTTTTATTTCATCTCGACAGAATCTCGGCCACTTCCCTGAAAAGTGAGGACCAACGAATACATGACTTAATTGTGGGTTTCTTATACTAATGTGATTCCTTTTGTTGTGTAAGTTAGTGAGTTTAAGTGATGTATTCTCGTTTTCTTAATTCTTCTTGACTATTTTCAACCACGTTCCAGAAAACTAAGGAAGGGTTAGAATTCCTTATCTCTGCCTTGTAATGTGGCAATGCAAATCCTTCTCTGATGTAGATTTTACGTTTTTTTTTTTCTTTGATTATCGGAATTGTTGTGGGCAGATTGCAAACCATGTTCATTAGGAAAAGTTTTATCAGTATTTAAGGAAATATTTCATTTTTCTCTCGCCAAACTTTGGAGGACACTAATCTGAGCCACGTTCAAGGTGAAGGCTTCGTTTCATGGAATAGAAAAGGGTGTGTTTTGTTAATGTATAGCGGCAGATTCATCCCAGAGCGTGTCTTTACAAGCTAGGGAGTCTTAGGCAAACATTTTCTTTTCTTCTTCAATTCCTCTGGATAGAAATCTGAGCCACATTCCTGGCAAAGTGAGAAGAAGTTTGTGTTTTCTTTATTTATTGCGTTAGTTTTATTTCCAGGGCTCATTTTTGGTACGTAAGTATATGTTTTATTTTTATGTATTACTTTTTTGATGAGGGAGGTGGACGTGACCAGAGTTTGAGCTGAGCAGATTGAAAAGGCTAGCGTTAACTGACTGAACCATGAGGCACTTGTTTTGTGCGTGTAAGCAAGCTACTCTTAAGTGCATATTTTATTTTATACATTTACCACGACGGAAATTTCTCAAGTATGGCAAAAAGAGGCTCCTTTCCTTCCAACAGATTTATTAGAGTCGTGTTTGTCACTTCCAGCGTTACATTTTAGGTTAGATGGTCGTAGCAATAAACTCCACATGCAAGCCTTAAAGAATAACATTTCCTTCCACAAGTCACTGTAATTAAGTTCCTCATCTGTAACATCCATTCCATCCCAGCGATTTCTTGTGGTGTGTAGGTTAGGCAGAACAACACTGGGTCTAGAAGCTGCTCATGTTTGTCTGTCTGTCCACGCGTCGCCTTGAACTCGTGTACTGAAAGCCTACATGGAAATCTGCAGCTGGAAGAGAATTATATCTTGTAACGAGTGAGGAGAGCGGCAGGCAGACATTGGCAACCCCTCGCAGGGTCTTGGTGTATGTAAACCTGCGTGTAAGGTCTCTTCGAGCTGCCGGGCTGGGAGGTGGTGCAGTTTTGAGTACTGGCAGGTGTATTGCATCGGCAGCGGTGTGCGTCCCTTCCATGTCGTGCAATTCAGGTACTGCCCGAGCCTTTTGAGTGACGCGACTTCTGAATCTTTGTGAAACGTGTTGGTGTGAAGTGTGGGTTTGTGAGGCACCACTGGCAGGCCACGAAGGACAGGGTGGCCCGAGTACTTCAGCCTTTTTACTGTTTATTTTATCGATGGTCAGTGAAATTCGGTACTGTTCGGAACGGAACGGAAGAAAAGAGTGGGTGAAATAAAAAAGAACAACATAGAGAGAGGGAAATTTGGGTGAATACGGGATGAAACAATGGGGAGAAAGACAGCTGGTACTGTTCGAACCCCTTGACTTACGTGACTTTTCATCAGCCTTTGTGGAATGATATAAAGTGCGGCTGTCAAAGACACTGCTGGCAGCGTAAAGGATGACAGGATACTTCACACCTTTTGTGCTTGTTTCATTGCTGGTCACTTAACAAAAAATGTGTGTGTGTGTGTGTGTGTGTGTGTGTGTGTGTGTGTGTGTGTGTGTGTCTGTGTGTCTGTGTGTCTGTGTGTCTGTGTGAATGTATGTGTGTTATTCATTCAGCACTAGGAAGCAGACAAGTATTAAAACAGTTTCTCTATTTACTAGTGATGAAAATGGTAGAAAACTCACACACACACACACACACACACACACACACACACACACACACACACACACACACACACACACACACACATACACACACACAAGGACATCACACGTTGGTAGAGTTGCTGTTAATCCATTAACTCAGGATTACATTGGCGGGGCGCGAGGCAGTTTGATATAATGGGTGTGGCACATAACCAGCTGCGGTGGTCTTTGGTGTATACATTTGCTTGGTGTCAACACAGTTATGTACTTAATAACTTGCTGCTTCGTTCTCCGACATGGTCTGTATTTCCTGCTGCCTGTGACTGGAGCTGTTTCCACACACAAGTGTCCTCAATGAAAACTACATTGCCTTTCTTTCGGATCTACCTTTTTTTTTTTTTTTGCGGGAAAGAATGACTTTGTGAACCATTATCTTGCCCTCATTCCTTCACCGCTCATCCAGATTTATATATATATATATATATATATATATATATATATATATATATATATATATATATATATATATATATATATATATATATATATATATATATATATATATATATATATATATATATTTTTTTTTTTTTTTTTTTTTTTTTATGTAGGAAGGATACTGGCCAAGGGCAACAAAAATCTAATAAAAAAAAATGCCCACTGAAATGCCAGTCCCTAAAAGGGTCAAAGCAGTGGTCAAAAATTGGTGGATAAGTGTCCTGAAACCTCCCTCTTGAAGGAATTCAAGTCATAGGAAGGTGGAAATACAGAAGCAGGCAAGGAGTTCCAGAGTTTACCAGAGAAAGGGATGAATGATTGAGAATACTGGTTAACTCTTGCGTTAGAGAGGTGGACAGAATAGGAGTGAGAGAAAGAAGAAAGTCTTGTGCAGCGAGGCCGCGGAAGGAGGGGAGGCATGCAGTTAGCAAGATCAGAAGAGCAGTTAGCATGAAAATAGCGGTAGAAGACAGCTAGAGATGCAACATTGCGGCGGTGAGAGAGAGGCTGAAGACAGTCAGTTAGAGGAGAGGAGTTGATGAGACGAAAAGCTTTTGATTCCACCCTGTCTAGAAGAGCAGTATGAGTGGAACCCCCCCAGACATGTGAAGCATACTCCATACATGGACGGATAAGGCCCTTGTACAGAGTTAGCAGCTGGGGGGGTGAGAAAAACTGGCGGAGACGTCTCAGAACACCTAACTTCATAGAAGCTGTTTTAGCTAGAGATGAGATGTGAAGTTTCCAGTTCAGATTATAAGTAAAGGACAGACCGAGGATGTTCAGTGTAGAAGAGGGGGACAGTTGAGTGTCATTGAAGAAGAGGGGATAGTTGTCTGGAAGATTGTGTCGAGTTGATAGATGGAGGAATTGAGTTTTTGAGGCATTGAACAATACCAAGTTTGCTCTGCCCCAATCAGAAATTTTAGAAAGATCAGAAGTCAGGCGTTCTGTGGCTTCCCTGCGTGATATGTTTACCTCCTGAAGGGTTGGACGTCTATGAAAAGACGTGGAAAAGTGCAGGGTGGTATCATCAGCATAGGATTGGATAGGACAAGAAGTTTGGTTTAGAAGATCATTAATGAATAATAAGAAGAGAGTGGGTGACAGGACAGAACCCTGAGGAACACCACTGTTAATAGATTTAGGAGAAGAACAGTGACCGTCTACCACAGCAGCAATAGAACGGTCAGAAAGGAAACTTGAGATGAAGTTACAGAGAGAAGGATAGAAACCGTAGGAGGGTAGTTTGGAAATCAAAGCTTTGTGCCAGACTCTATCAAAGGCTTTTGATATGTCCAAGGCAACAGCAAAAGTTTCACCAAAGTCTCTAAAAGAGGATGACCAAGACTCAGTAAGGAAAGCCAGAAGATCACCAGTAGAGCGGCCTTGACGGAACCCATACTGGCGATCAGATAGAAGGTTGTGAAGTGATAGATGTTTAAGAATCTTCCTGTTGAGGATAGATTCAAAAACTTTAGATAAGCAGGAAATTAAAGCAATAGGACGGTAGTTTGAGGGATTAGAGCGGTCACCCTTTTTAGGAACAGGTTGAATGTAGGCAAACTTCCAGCAAGAAGGAAAGGTAGATGTTGACAGACAGAGCTGAAAGAGTTTGACTAGGCAAGGTGCAAGCACGGAGGCACAGTTTCGGAGAACAATAGGAGGGACCCCATCAGGTCCATAAGCCTTCCGAGGGTTTAGGCCAGCGAGGGCATGGAAAACATCATTACGAAGAATTTTAATACGAGGCATGAAGTAGTCAGAGGGTGGAGGAGAGGGAGGAACAAGCCCAGAATCGTCCAAGGTAGAGTTTTTAGCAAAGGTTTGAGCAAAGAGTTCAGCTTTAGAAATAGATGTGATAGCAGTGGTGCCATCTGGTTGAAGTAGAGGAGGGAAAGAAGAAGAAGCAAAGTTATTGGAGATATTTTTGGCTAGATGCCAGAAATCACGAGGGGAGTTAGATCTTGAAAGGTTTTGACATTTTCTGTTAATGAAGGAGTTTTTGGCTAGTTGGAGAACAGACTTGGCATGGTTCCGGGCAGAAATATAAAGTGCATGAGATTCTGGTGAAGGAAGGCTTAAGTACCTTTTGTGGGCCACCTCTCTATCATGTATAGCACGAGAACAAGCTGTGTTAAACCAAGGTTTAGAAGGTTTAGGACGAGAAAAAGAGTGAGGAATGTACGCCTCCATGCCAGACACTATCACCTCTGTTATGCGCTCAGCACATAAAGACGGGTCTCTGACACGGAAGCAGTAGTCATTCCAAGGAAAATCAGCAAAATACCGCCTCAGGTCCCCCCAACTAGCAGAGGCAAAACGCCAGAGGCACCTTCGCTTAGGGGGATCCTGAGGAGGGATTGGAGTGATAGGACAAGATAAAGATATGAGATTGTGATCGGAGGAGCCCAACGGAGAAGAAAGGGTGACAGCATAAGCAGAAGGATTAGAGGTCAGGAAAAGGTCAAGAATGTTGGGCGTATCTCCAAGACGGTCAGGAATACGAGTAGGGTGTTGCACCAATTGCTCTAGGTCATGGAGGATAGCAAAGTTGTAGGCTAGTTCACCAGGATGGTCAGTGAAGGGAGAGGAAAGCCAAAGCTGGTGGTGAACATTGAAGTCTCCAAGAATGGAGATCTCTGCAAAAGGGAAGAGGGTCAGAATGTGCTCCACTTTGGAAGTTAAGTAGTCAAAGAATTTCTTATAGTCAGAGGAGTTAGGAGAGAGGTATACATATATATATACTCCTTCACCTCGGAGTCCTCATCTGGGAAGGAGACCAAAAATGTCCCCAGGTTGGACTGCTCTTCAGATATCGACTAAGTGTCTTGACAACCCCCCACAACTTTTTTCCATAAACTTGTGCAACATTCGCGGTCTAAGATCTAATTTCCAATCTGTAGAACACCACCTCTCCTCTTGTAAACCTCATCTTCTTTTCGTCACTGAAACACAAGTATCTGACGCAACAAACATTTTCAAATTATTTCCAAAACTAAAGTGCAAATATAGTTATGGTTATATTTCTACGTCACATATACAGAGAGAGAGAGAGAGAGAGAGAGAGAGAGAGAGAGAGAGAGAGAGAGAGAGAGAGAGAGAGAGAGAGAGAGTTTTACGTGTCTAGATTAATAAAAAAAAATCTTGAAATTCTATTAAACCTTACCTGAGGGGATATGGAAGAAGGGAGAGGGGAGGAAGGGGGACGGGAGAGGTGAGAGGGAGGATGGGAAGGGGAGCGAAGGGGGAGAGAGGGAGGGAAGGGAGGAAGGAAAGGGTTGAAGAAAAGAGGAAAGTTAAGGAAGAGATGATTGCTGTGTTATCATGTTCTGTTTATCTATTTATTTATTTATTTATTTATTTACTTATTTTTATAGGTGAGAATTGCGATTGTGAAGGAGCATTTTTGTTTGTTTGTTTGTTTGTTTGTTTGTTCTTGTTTAACCTGTCTTTCGTTCCTCGTTTCTTTGTTTTATATTGTTTGTATTTTCTGGTGTTGTTCTTGTCTTCCTGTTACTCCTTTTTTTGTCTTCTTTTCTCCTTCACCTCCTCTCCCCGTCGTTTTCCTTTTTTTTCCCTTTTTCTTCTCTTATTTTTCATCTTCCTCTTCCTCCACCACCACCACCACCACCACAACTAATTTTTTTTTTCTTCTTCCTCCTCTTTATTTTCCTTCACCACCACCACCACCACAAGTTCCCTCCACATTGATCACATTGTCAGTCTCTCCTCACTCGATCCCTAGTATACAGCGGCACTCATTCCTCACCTAGTGGCGGCAGTTAGGGTGCACGTCACTCCCGGGTGTTACAGGAGACTCATTACAGGACAATAAACACGTTGCAGAGGCTCAGGTGTTGTCACTATTTACCTGGATATAAACACCTTCATTATTCTCCACTCGGGTCGTCTGTGTTTTTTCCCTGACAGGTTCAAGATTGACTTAAAGAGACAAGAAGGGAGTGGTTCATAAATAGAATGGTGGATGAATGGAATAGAGTAAGGAATCAGGTCATTAGTGCAGAGTTATATGGGAGTTTTAAAAGATTGGACAAATTTATGAATGATTAGTGGAAATTGATGTGTTTTGTAAAGACTGCCACGTGTAGGCCTGATGGCTTCTTGCAGCTTCCCTTGTTTCCTTTGTAATGTTCTTATAGCCTCGTGTTCTTGAGCTTTTTCTGTCTCACCAGGGCTATTTTCAGAGGCTACAGAGATGCTTTCTGAAGTTGTCACGCGTGTTTCTCCCACTGGTTAGGTAGAATCCTCGATCACCTGCTGCTACAATAATGATCATTGCGTAGGGAGGGGGTGGCAGGTTTACCGGGGGGGGGGGGGCGCCTCTACTCTCGACCTTGCTCTCTCACGCTTTGCTGCCTTACGTGGAGCGAACACGACCTGGGAAGACATAAACCGATAAAGGAGGAAGAGGAGGAGGAGAAAGAAGAGAGGGAGGAGGAGGAGGAGGAGGAGGAGAAGGAGTACTTGGCGGAATAAAAGAAAGCTAAGTACAGCGGAGACAAGTGGGAGTGAAAACCTGAAGAGGAAAAAAAAAGGGAATGAAGAGAAAGTTGCTAATGATAAGAATGAAGGTTACGAGACTCTGGAAGAACAAAGAAAATGAAGAGGTGAACCAGAGGGATGAATAAGAGAACATGAAAATGAAGAGAAAGGATGAGATGAAGAGGAGAAGGAAATGGAGAAAGAGGAGGAGGAGGATTAAGAATAGAAGGTCGAAGAGAAGGAAGAAGAGGAGGAAGGGGAAAATTACAATGAAGAGAGAGGAGGAGGAAGACGAGGAGGACAAGAAACAGAAAGAGAAGAAAAGAGAAAGAGAGAAAAAAAAATCAGTAAGACGGAGTAAGGGAAGATGAAAAACAGAGGAACACGAAAAAAATAAAAAAAAGAAGAAGAAAAGGATAACATCAACAGTATCACAAGTTCATTACCTTCACACGGTGTTCACTTGACTGACTTTATGAAATTCGTGCACACCTTTGGTTTTCGCTGACCAGTGCTCACCTCAGCCCCTGCTTGCCTGATATCCTGCTTGAGGGAGAGTGAATGCCTTGAAATTAGTGATTAGCGGACGGCGAGGGGCGGAGAAGGAGGCTGGCAAGGGTGGAAAGGAGGTAGTGGATAGGTGGAAGTATGGATGGACTAGAATGGTGGATCGGATGGTTGTTAGTGGGTGGCGTGGATGGTTGATGGAAGGATGGAAAGACTAGGATGGAAGGATAGAAGACTAGGATGGACTAGGATGAATGATGTCTGGACTTGGATGGTTCACAGTGGATGGTCAGGATGAAAAGTAATGATTTTGTCAGTTTTTTATCGTACTGTGAACTTCAGAGGGAAAAATGTCGAAAAAAATGACTTGAGGGGAATGTGTCCAGAGGGGAGAATGTTTAAAGGGGAAAATGATCAGAGGGAAGAATGAATAGAGGGAAAAATGTGTAGAAAAGGAAAATATCAGGAAAATTACTTGAGGGAATCATATTTACAAAGGAAAATATCTAAAGAGGAAAATGATGAGAGGAAAATAATTACTAAAAGGAAAATGACAACAAAGAAAATTACCACAAAGAAGAAAATGAAAAGGAAAACTGTTCAGTGGGGAAATTATGTACAGGAGAAAATAACGAGAGAAAAAAAATGACAAGATGAAAAAAAAATGGTGAGGGAAAATTTCAATAGAAAAATTACTTCTTTCTTTTCGATATGGTTCCCGTGACCTCGTTGTAGTGTGAAAATACTCATACATACAAGGCAGGGAGCGTTGTAATTCTATCTAGACTCTTGACCTCAGCTGACAGTCTTAACAAGGCCCTCACATCCTCTTTCTCTCTCCCTCCTTCCCTTCCTTCCTCCTCTTTACCTTTTTTTCTTCCTTCTTCTCTTTCTTTCTGTTCTTCCAGATGTTCTTCTCCCACACTTCCTGGTTTCCTCTTTTTCTTAACCTCTCCTCATTCTTCTCCTCCTCATCTTTCTCTTCCTCCTTCTTCCTCTTACTGGTTGCTTTTCTTTTACGCGTTCTGCATTCCTAACTTCTTCCTGCTCTCTTTACTCCTTTCCTACTCATTCCTCCTACTCTTCTTATTTCCAA
>NC_087198.1:6922994-6940494 GCF_035594125.1 Scylla paramamosain
ATTATTATTATTATTTTTTTTTTTTTTTTCAATGTTGGCCCATTTTACATAATTACAAATTCTTGCTTATGTATACGCTCAAGCTTTTCCACATGTGGGTACTTGTCAAAGCGAAGCATCTGGGGCATCCCCCATTCTTCTGAATCGACTAATCCATGACAGGATTTGCAAAAAAAAAATAAATAAATAAATAAATAAATAAATAAAATAAAATAACATAAAATAAAAAAAAATAAACAAATACTTCTACGTTTCTCCTTTTCTCTCTGAACAAAAAAATACACCTAGATGGAGTAACTTCTACACTGCCATGCCCCTAGGCCAGAAGGAAGTGTGCAAGTTCGCTAGGCACAAGCTGGACGTATACAAGGGTCATTTACCATAATCTGATGCGTCAGTTTCCGAGAACTATATAATGCAGTTATATTTTGCAACATTTAACTCTATCTAACTCAGCTTGTGCATAGTCACCATCAAG
Organism: Scylla paramamosain; assembly: GCF_035594125.1. Classification (NCBI taxonomy): domain Eukaryota; kingdom Metazoa; phylum Arthropoda; class Malacostraca; order Decapoda; family Portunidae; genus Scylla; species Scylla paramamosain. The sequence continues at coordinate 6,923,473 of NC_087198.1, forward strand.
TCAATCACTTCAGTAAGCCACATATGTTTTTTTTTTTTTTTTTTTTTTTAGGTATCTCATATTTGATAGCCATAATTCTCCTCTTCAATATTTTATATTCCTTATCCTCACCTCATAACTTTATCAACTTTAGCTCTACATATCGATTATATATCGATTATTCTTAATAGAAATTTCAATATATCTTCATCAATATGTCTTACACAATTCTCTATGCATAATAATTTCATTTGTTTCAAAATGTTATTCGGTCAAAAGTATATATACATTTTGTTTTCAACATTTTTTTTCTCTTCAGTTTACATTTCACATCTCCATCATTTGGCTTTTTTTTCAGCTAACCATTTATATATTTCTATTTTAATACTCTCACTTCAACATTTCCTAGTCTACTCATTTCACCATATCTACATGCATTGACCGATATTTCACCATACACATAATTACCAATATACTCCCTTCAACACTTCCTGCATGCTTCAGTTCATATTTCAACGTACTCGCGATTACCATGATACTCATTTTACTTTTTCTTCACTATTTCTGTATACTCACAATTACCAATATTTTACTCTTTCTCCACTATTTCAATATGTTCACAGTTACTGATATACTCACTTTGCTCTTTCTTCATTATTTCAATATAATCACGATTACCAATATACTAATTTCATTATTTCATCATGTTTCACTCTATATTTCAACATACAATACTCATAATTATCAACATTTCTTCATGCAAATATATATATATATATATATATATATATATATATATATATATATATATATATATATATATATATATATATATATATATATATATATATATATATATATATATATATATATATATATATATATATATATATATATATATATATATATATATATATATATATATATATATATATATATATATATATATATATATATATATATATATATATATATATATATATATATATATATATATATATATATATATATATATATATATATATATATATATATATATATATATATATATATATATATATATATCATGCATCAGTGTATACTTTCTTTCAATTATATGAAAAATTTCTCCATCATATTCCATTATTTAAGGTCATCCACACATGATAACCTTGCTATAATATCATGTTTTTTTGTTTATTTTTTCTGGAATGTACTTCACCTTGATGTCAGCTTGTGCCATCAGTGTCATTTGGTATACTACACTGTGCGTCTAGCTGTAGACAGTACCCACTACAGGAGGCTCTGGTTTCTTGAAAACAACTTGTTACCCAACACGTAATTCTGTTTATTGAAATCGTTATTAATAGCAGGGAAGGAGAGGGCTTTCTCAGTGGTGCACTTGTCTATTTCAGTACTATGCACTTGCATTATCTCTTATTCTGATTTCAATTTATGAAACAGCACGAATTTTGTAAAGCATCATTATAATAGTACGTGATATACGACTCTGACCAATGTCTTAATTTATCAAGATGCCCTTCCATAATCTTCGTAATCCTCCTCAAGTCATTATCGCCGAATTTGCATTGTATTTGGAGTGTGAGCTACAGGAGTTGCAAAACAGTTGTTCCAGCGCCCCACTCTTAACTATTCTAACATAAACAATTCTCGCCATTTACTGGCGGCTAATTTTCACACTGCGAACTCAGACTTACGTTACCTTTTAAGACTTCTTCAACCTTATCTCTTTATTATTTTGAAAATCTACTCCTCTCCTTGCGATATCATTTAATATTTTTTACCACGTATCATTCTACTTTGCAAGAAGGCAGATCAGCATGCTATCGTCTTTTAATAGACACTTGTTGTTAACTACTTTTTTGTGAATATACAGTCATGATTCCGTATGATTAACATGTATTTACCTTTCCATACTATTTTTTTTTGTTACCATATGTTTAAATTCTTCTCTTTACTCAGTTTATCTAGAAATAATTGATCTAACTGTAATTGATCTCATAGCACCGGCAGAAGCTGCAGTGATAACCTGATCTATCTGCTTATCAGACTCGCATTTCGTCACTGAGAGAGTCCCGTGAGTCAGAGTCTAACCAACAGTCCTTCTGTTGGATGAGCTACCACCGTTCCAACCGTGTTACCTGATTCGATGACCTCTCCCAGTACTTTACAGGGACCTCAGTATCCTAATTCTTCCCTTTATGTTTCTTAACACATAGCTGAGAGTTTTGTTAATGCTTCACTGAAAAATTTCCTCTGTCTTCACCCCTAACATTTCCTTTTGTTTCCAGTCGCCTTATCAACTCAGTTTAGTTATGGCTTATTTAGGCCTGGAAATCACACATACGGTTCCACGGTAATTTTCATATACCTTTAATTTGTTCATATCAAGTACTCACATAAGTAGTGAAGACAGCTCTTTTTTTTACCATTTTCATTTATTTTCATTTATTTTATTTATTTATTTAATTTTTTTTTTTATGATGATCATACAAACATACATCACCCTTCAGAATTTTTCAACATTATTTGTGTCACTCGCTTCTGTATCAAAGCTACTACCTATATATTGTTAATTTTTCGGCTCGTATGTTTCCTCCATTAAAGTTATCGTTTTCCCACACTTGCTTCTCTCTCTAAATTTCTGCTTAATAAATCCTTTCCATTACGTCTCTTAACAACTAAATTTTCTCGTATCAAACAGACTCTGCCATTTGTAGAATTAAGTGTTTACAACTCAATCTTATCCTCACCATCTTCTGTACAAATCTCTAGCACCTGCGTTCCCTGTCCCAGCTGAATCTATAAGTAACTTGTAGAATTTAGAATACTGCAAGTATAAGATGTGGCAAATGTGACATGAGAGTTGTAATGATTTGTTGCAATGGATGTTATAATTACTTGTTGTTGAGTCGCCTGCTAGATTTGGTCTACCGTCTAGAAGTCAACAATATTCCTTTCTTTCTTTCTTTTTTCTTTTATACCAGTTACGATGACAGCACCTATGACATGCTGTAGATTTTTATTTTTTTTTTGCCATGTGTGTTTCCCTGCTTCACCAATGTACGCCGCTGGTGAAACAAGTACGTAACTGATGACCATAACAAGAGGCCATAATTTATTTATCTCATAAGCAATATAATCCTTTGAACATATTACATTTTTTTTTTTTTTTTAATTAGAGCAGGACGGTTTAAGCAGTCAAATAATCATGAAATGTGTGGGAGTGAGAACTTGTATGACGATGATTTGCGGCCAACACAGACGCAGAATGTATAACTTAACTGATTTTTACCCTATATATATATATATATATTATATATATATATATATATATATATATATATATATATATATATATATATATATATATATATATATATATATATATATATATATATATATATATATATATATATTCTTCAGTCTTTTTTTTTACCTAAACCTTCCAAACCTTGATTTAATACAGATTGTTCTCGTGCTATACATGATGGAAAGGTGGTTCACAAAAGGTACTTAAGCCTTCCATCACCAGAATCTCATGCACCTTATGTTTCTGGAGCCATACCAAGTCTGTTCTGTAACTAGCCAAAAACTCCTTCACTAACAGAAAGTGTCAAAATCTTTCAAGATCTAACTTTTCTCGTGACTTCTGGCATCTAGCCAAAAATATCTCCAATAACTTTGCTTCTTCTTTTTGTCCTCCTTTATTTCATTCAGATGGCACCACTGCTATCACATCTATCTCTAAAGCTGAACTCTTCACTCAAACCTTTCCTAAAAACTCTACCTTGGATGATTTAGTGGTTGTTACTCCCTCTCCTCCACCCTCTGACGACTTCACAATACCTATTAAAATTCTTCACAATGATGTTCTCCATGCCCTCGCTGGCCTAAACCCTCGGAAGGCTTATGGACCTGATGGGGTCCTCTATATTGTTCTTCGAAAGTGTGCCTCTGTTCTTGCGCATTGCCTAGTCAAACTCAAGTCTGTCAACATCTACCTTTCTTTCTTGCTGGAAGTTTGCCTATATTTAGCCTGTTGCTTAAAATGGTGACCTTTCTAATCCCTTAAATTTCCTGCTTATGTAATTTTTTTTTTAATCTAACCTCAATGGGAAGATTCTTAAACATCTATCACTTCACAATCTTCTATCTAATCGCCCGTATGGGTTCCGTCATGGCCGCTCTACTAGTGATCTTCTGGCTTTCCTTACTGAATCTTCATCATTCTCTTTTAGAGATTTTGGTGAAACTTTTGCTGTTTTGCTGTCTTGGATATATCAAAAGCTTTATATAGAGTCTGGCATAAAGCTTTCATTTCCAAAACTACCCTCCTACGACTTCTATCATTTTCTCTGTAATTTCATCTTAATTTTACTTTCTGTCCGTTCTATTGCCGCTGTGGTAGACGGTTACTGTTTTTCTCCTAAATCTATTAACAGTGGTGTTTTTCAGGGTTCTGTCCTGTCACCCACTCTCTTCTAATTATTCATCAATTACCTTCTGAACCTGTCCACTCCTACGCTGATGATTCCACCCTGCACTTTTCCACGTCTTTTCATAGATGTCGAACATTTCAGGAAGTAAATATTTCACGCAGGGAAGCCACAGAACGCTTGACTTCTGATCTTTCTAAAATTTCTGATTGGGGCAAAGCAAACTTGGTATCCTCAAAAACTCAATTTCTCCATCTATCAACTCGACTCAAACTTCCAGACAACTATCCCCTCTTCTTCAGTGACACTCACCTGTTCCCCTCTTCTACACTGAAGACCCTCAGTGTGTCCTTTACTTATAATCTTAACTGAAAATTTCACATCTCATCTCTAGGTAAAAGAGCTTCTGTGAACTTGGGTGTTCTGAGACATCTCTGCCAGCTTTTATCACTCCCCTCAGCTAAAAACTCTGTACAAAGGCCTTATCCGTCCATGTATGGAGTATGCTTCACAGGTCTGGGGGTTCCACTAATACCACTCTTCTAGACAGGGTGGAATCAAAAGCTTTTCGTCCTATCAACTCCTTTCCTCTAACTGACTGTCTTCAGCCTCTGTCTCTCTCTCTCATCGCCACAGTGTTACATCTCTTGCTGTCTTCTACCGCTATTTTCATGTTAACTGCTCTACTGATCTTGCTAACTGCATGCTTGCTGTCCTCCTGTGTCCTCGTTGCATAAGACTCTCTCTCTCTCTCTCTCTCTCTCTCTCTCTCTCTCTCTCTCTCTCTCTCTCTCTCTCTCTCTCTCTCTCTCTCTCTCTCTCTCTCTCTCTCTCTCTCTCTCTCTCTCTCTCTCTCTCTCTCTCTCTCTCTCTCTCTCTCTCTCTCTCTCTCTCTCTCTCTCTCTCTCTCTCTCTCTCTCTCTCTCTCTCTCTCTCTCTCTCTCTCTCTCTCTCTCTCTCTCTCTCTCTCTCTCTCTCTCTCTCTCTCTCTCTCTCTCTCTCTCTCTCTCTCTCTCTCTCTCTCTCTCTCTCTCTCTCTCTCTCTCTCTCTATATATATATATATATATATATATATATATATATATATATATATATTATATATATATATATATATATCCACTCATTCTTCTATCCATCCATCAATCCTTCTATTCACCCTATATATCCATCCACCTACCCACTTATCCAGCCAGCCATTAATCCATCATCTCATCCATGCATCATTACATCCATCCATTCTACCATGTTTTCACTCCTCCCTCCAACTATCCATCTCTCTACCCATCCATCCATCCATCTATTCATCTATTCAATCTTCCTCTTATCCATCCACTCCTACATCCATCCACTCATCCATCTACTCCTCCACTCATCCATATATCCATCCGTCCATCAATCTACTCACCCATTCATCCATTTATCCACTCATTCATCTCTCATTTTATCCACACATCCATCCTTCCATCTATCCATTCATCCATCTATGTGTCCTTCATCCATTCACCCACTAATGCAGTCATCCATTCTTCTACCTATCCATCCAATCATACATTCATCTGTGTATCCACTCATTCATCCACCCTTACATCCATTCATCAGTCCATACATCCATCCACTTCTTTATCCACTCGTCCATCCAGCCAGCTTTTCATCCATATAACCACTCATCCCCGCTTACATATATCCATTCATCCATCCGTTCACGTATTCACTAATCCATCAGTCCTTCCACCTATCCACCCATCCAACCGTCCATCCATCTATCCATCCGCTCATTCATTCACTTATACATCCATCGATCTGTCCACTGTTCCATCCATCCACCTACTCATCCATCCATCTATCCACTCATCCATCCATCCACTTATCTGTCCATCTATCTATCTGTTCATCCATCCATCCACTCGTCTATCCATCTATCCATTCATCTATATATCCAGCCATGCATACATCCACTCGCCCATCCAACTGTCGTGGTCCGAGATATTGCGAGGAATTGCTTTATAAAGGCTACTGGAAAACTCACAAACATTTTCATATTTCAATTGATCACTAATAATCATTTACATTTCTTACAAGTCAAAATTTCTCACTCCCATTAATTTTCAAGTAATGTAAAGTTTTTAGGTGTCACTTTGTTTGTTGAACACATTCAATGATCAAGGCAATCACCGTGCAAAACACAGACCATATCAAATGCATCTTCACAACAACTATTCAATCGGCGCCATTAATGTTCAGTTATAAAAACACACGTGACATCAGCAACACATCAGTTACTATAAACACTCTCCATAACGAAGTAAATCTTCGTACACCATACAAACCTATCATACCAAACATAAAACATCAGTTAAACATCCTACTCCTCCTTTAATAACATCATTCATTTATAGACTGCATTACGCTTTCAAGCGCCACTTACTTTCAAGTTATTCCGTCCATCTCAGCCCCTCTCTGGTCAAGCCATCTCTGCTTCTGTGCCTGCTACTCTCTGCTACTCTCCACTACTGAACTATTCCACTGTTACATGCTATACGTAATATGCAGTCGTTTGGCACTGCCTGTTTCTCTCAGAAATTTTATCTTTATTTTCATAACATTTTACACATCTCTGAAGCCCTGGGGTCATGAGGAAGCCCGTGTGAGTGTAATAATAATAATAATAATAATAATAATAATAATAATAATAATAATAATAATAATAATAATAAACTGATTATAATTTAGGCAGTTAACAAACTGACAATGTACAGTGTGTGTGTGTGTGTGTGTGTGTGTGTGTGTGTGTGTGTGTGTGTGTGTGTGTTGAATAATACAGTAATTGTTGTACGGTACCGTCTGATTGTATTTCTATGAGTGTGTGAAGGAGAAATTGAGTTGGTTACTTGGGAGTAAAGTTCGAGGTGCGAGTGCCTGTCGCCTCTGTGCCTGCCTCTGTGTGTAGTGAGTGTATTGCACGGGAACCTGTGTACTGCTGTGTGATACATGGACACACGGAAAGGAGTGTTTTCCTCTCTCTGCTCTCTGTGATTGTTCTGAGAGTGACTGGATGAAGCAGCGCCGCAGCAGCCGTGCCCAGCTGCCCGGGTGAAGTCCTCCTCCTCGACGCTCGTGTTTCCCATCTCGCAGCGTGTGAGGCGCCCCATGCCTGCTGTGAGGGTTCGTTTCAATATACGAGTAATTTGTTTTTCCTGTAAGCGCTTCTGTGGCTCATTGCAAACATTTCCTTGTGGCCAGATAGTGAGAGAGTCCCGGTGTGTACCAGCCTTGTGTTTGTGCGTCTTTTATTGCTTTATTGAATCTTGCAGTACGTGTTTGCATTGCCTTCACGTGTAATCAGGTGAAGTATCTTGCTGTACTTACCAGGCTTGTGTTTCTGCAGCAGAGATTTCAGGAAGTCTATGTTTTTCGCTTTATTGTTAAAATTTTATAAGATTTGTTATATCAATAATAAAGAATTGATAAGGGAATCTTTATTTTCACTTATTTACTGTGGTGAAATTGTTTATCACCAGGATGGATATAAACCAGCCTCCAGCCATTCAGCCTCCAGCCACTCAGCCAGCCAGCCAGCCTCTATCCAGTCAGCCAGCCAGCCAGCCAGCCTCCAGCCAACCAGCCAGTCATCAACCCAGCCAGCCACCTATCCAGCCTCAAGGTGTCACGTAGCCTCACGTGACATGAAGACACTGTTTGGAATTGCTGTTGGGGAAAGTAGCTGAAGCAGAGATGCGTATGCTTGTCTGATGTGTGTGTGTGTGTGTGTGTGTGTGTGTGTGTGTGTGTGTGTGTGTGTGTGTGTGTGTGTGTGTGTGTGTGTGTGAGTGACTTGCTCTCCTCATGTTTGTCACACCTCTGAGGATCACACACTTGTTTAGCGATGCCACGCATTTTGTTGTCTGAAGTGTTAAAACATAACTAATGATTCATACAGCTGATAAGTAACTTGCTGGTGAAATACGAGTATAAGCTCTTTCATTGTGAACACAGATTCCACGTGACTGCCGCGTAAGGAGACGAGTCTGGTACGCACGCCCACGCCCTCAGCTCTCCTCTCTGCCGCCTGACCGGCGCAGGAACGAGCCACTCAGCCCCTCTTGCCGGCTCCCACAGGCATCATCATTATTAAGACTCGGAAATTTTTTGTATTCGTGGCATAAAAGACCATGTTTTTTTTTTTTGTTTTTTTTTTGTATTTACGCTCAATAAATGACTAAGATTGCTTGTAATTCGCAAGTATTTATTTTACCTGATTCCTTCTAAGACAGCGCCATCAAAATGTGACTGATTTTAAAATTATTCCACAAGATGTACAGAGTCGGTGAGGTGACAGAAGAAGAGTCCAAGGTTTTGGAAAAGTGTGTTAAAAGACTGGAAATATAAATTAAAACAAAAATAAATAAATAAATAAATAAATAAAAATAGGAACAAAACTAAAATTTTCATTTTTACTTTGTCATAAATAAACGAACAAATATAAAAACACAAAACAGGAAAAAAAAATGCATAGTTATATTTAAAGAATCTTTAATAAACTGAAGGAGACACACAGCAAGCAATAAATATAAAGAGATCCACGGAATTTGAAGAAAAAGGATGAGAAGAAGAAGAAAAAAAATATATAGAGATGAATAAGTAAATAAACGTAACAGACGAAGTATTGAGGAGATGTAACAGAATAATATGTGTATTAAACAAGATAAATACATGAATATCACACAGGGAATAACGAATGACTTCATACAAGGGAAATAAACAACAAAACAGATAAACAGAATAACAGGGTGCACGTATAGAATAAGATGAATACATGAATAACACACAGGAAATAATGAATAACTTCATACAAGGATAGAAAAAAAAAAGTCACCCGGGAAGAAGGAACATTCATTATTATCACTGCTGCTCAGCCTGGCTGGCGAGGAACTCATCAAAAAGCCTGAACATATCTAGAATGCGTGGAATAACAAACATCAACTCACAAACGACTCATATCAACACGAGGAATAAGAGATAAATGAAAAACAAACCCACAAGAACAAAATAATTGCCTTCATCGCAAAGCCACGAAACATCAAAAAATTCAAGTTAAGCACAAACTTCTAGCCAACAGGAGGCCATAAGTGCGGGTGTTCCTCGTGTTAGGGAGGGGAGGGACACAGGGCTGGAATGGGAGGGGCGGCTACTACATTATAGGGGGGCTGTTACTCTCCCATTCATAGATACCATGGTGTCCATTCCTAACTTTCATGGTGTTGAAATGAATTATTTCCGCTTGTTTTTCGCTGATGTTTCTTGAGACGAATTGAACTAATTTGTTTGAAAATTAGGTAAATATTTTAAGCTTAATCCCTTAAAATTTTATGTTTGAAATCGAGCTTGAAATGCGTAATTACTCTTAAAACTTCGGCAATATTGGCTTATAAGTGAGAATAAGACGCGTGGCAGTCTTGGTTTGTTGGCAAAGGGTTCAAATGCCTGAACTCTGGCCAACAAGCCAACAGTAGCTCATAAGATAGGGTGTTGTGTTCGTTGACAGTAGGCATGGCTGGGGGGTGAGAAGCAAGACTATTTTACTATCTATTTAAGTAATTGGACTATTAATGACGAGTGTGGAGTTTTTATGTTTTTAGCATTTGTTGGCAAATTAGGCGGTTTTAAAGGAAAATGTTTAGGATTTGGCAGTTTTTTTTCTCATGTCTTATGGTTAAATATTATTGTTTTTTTTTCTAGTAGTATTGTTATAGATTAATTAATTTTATTTTGGAGAATGTGTTTGCTTACGTATTTCCGCTTCTATTGGATAACTATCGTATATCTGTTGAATTAAGCCTTTTTCTCGTATATTTTCACAAGTCTTGATTTAGTTATTTTTATCTACTGTTTCCTATGTGTTTAGTTAGGTATTATTGCTTCTTTATCTCAAATATCGTACACTATCTAATAATTATCGTGCATCTGTTGACTTGTCTCGTATATTTTTCGCTAGCATTGTTTTAGTTTAATTCTTTGCTATATGTGTTTCGTTAAGTATTGTGAATGGGGAATAAAATAAGTCTAGGGTATAATGAAAGCGTTATTTCCTTTACAAATACGATAAAGATAGCGAAAATGTATAATAAGGCACAAATAAAGGCGGTAACGTTTTCATGCCCACCGTAACACATAGCTTCTTTCATGAACAGACCAAATTGCTACATTTCAGGCTTAAAGCTCCATTTTGTAAAGTGACAACACAGGGTAAATGTACAAGAAACACGTTATTGCCTTTACAATAAAAGTAAAAAAGGAGTAGGTCATAAATAAAGCCTTAATTATGTCTTCCCTGTCACTCGTAATTCCCTTTAATCTCATGTGCCATGTCTTGTTACAGGTAGCAGGCGGATTAGTGCATGAGGAGTAGAAGAAACATTTTATTGCCTTTAGAATGAAGGTGTAAGCTTCAATAAAGGATAAATGAAGTCTTGTGTGTTCCTTGTCACTAATCTAGTGATTCCCTTTTATCTCATCTGTTTGCTCGTATGTGTGTTACAAATAACTTCTTCTTCTTCTTCTTCTTCTTCTTCTTCTTCTTTTTCTTTTTCTTTTTCTTTTTCTTTTTCTTTTTCTTTTTCTTTTTCTTTTTCTTTTTCTTTTTCTTTTTCTTTTTCTTTTTCTTTTTCTTTTTCTTTTTCTTTTTCTTTTTCTTTTTCTTTTTCTTCTTCTTCTTCTTCTTCTTCTTCTTCTTCTTCTTCTTCTTCTTCTTCTTCTTCTTCTTCTTCTTCTTCTTCTTCTTCTTCTTCTTCTTCTTCTTCTTCTTCTTCTTGTGTTGTTACGGCTACCCTTTGTTCTGTTTTAACTATGAATGGTTCTCGTGTCTCTCTCTCTCTGTGTGTGTGTGTGTGTGTGTGTGTGTGTGTGTGTGTGTGTTCGTATGTTAGTTTGGTGAACGAGCTATTTACGTACTAACTGTCTGAAGGTAACATATCGTTAATGTTATTTTCCTTAGTATTCCAGTATTTCTGGAGCGATGGTTTACAGAGGCGGGGCTGTGGTTTGGCGTGATGTCAGGCTGGAGGAGAAATGGCAAAGATGCGTGAGGTAGCGACGTTGGGACAGAACGATGAGAGCACTCACCACGTCTGTCTGACCTTACCAAAGCAAAAACAGCCACTCCACCGGGGAGTCGTGCAGCTCTGTATGCTAAATCTTCTTTAGTATACTTATATAAGAAGACTGCGTTTTATTACCGCCTTCTCCCTTCCCATAGCTGCCTCAAATGGACTAGCTTCCCCAGTAGTCACCACCTAAGTGATTGGGTGCAGTGCTTAGTATAGTTTATAAGATTCATTTGAAATTCTTGCTCTCTTTACGAAACGGTCATAGCACCAGTTACACATAAGGGTCATCAGTCTGCATCTCTCATCCACAGACAAGGATATATTACAACAACTATTTCCAGCAGCTGGGAAAGAATTGCCAGCTACGTTCCCGGGAAGAACAGTTGCAATAAGCGATAAACACCAGGAGAGTGGAGGACCTCTCACTGCTACACAAAGTACTCGCCTCCAGAAAAGGGGAGAAGTCACGTCTAAATATATATATACTGAGTGCCTTGCAGGGAAGTACACTCATAGGCAGATTAATGGAGACCCCTGAAAGCTATATGTATAGACATGGGCGTACTGCAGTAAGTGACTCAAATAACCCTTGAAGCAACTGGTCCACTAGCTGTAAACCCCTTCCCCGTCTCCTGCAGGTAGTACGTGCCTGTCTGTACGTCTGCCTTTAGTAAAGCGTGGACTGTGACCCACTAGAACGTGAGAACACTGCTTAGAGCGACGTCTCAGGCGATGACACACGCCAGAGGCGAGAGGGAAGACCGGGGAGACACTCCACCCAACCCTACCGACTCACTCACTCACTTCTAGTTGCAAAAAAAAAAAAAAAAAAAAAATACTCTACGGAAAATTCTTCTGTTACGACCACAATTTTCGGCCGCTTCTCACAGCTGCTGCAATTCGACTACCTCGCCTGAACTACCTCCCAAGTGATTCAGTGCAGGGCTCAAATTGGGGTGTCCAGGGATCCTCGTAACTCCTGCACTCTTTTCACAACTGGTTTTAATGCCAGGTCACACTAATGAGATCACCAATCTCTTTTACAAACCCACATACAAGGAAGTAATACAACATCTACAACAAACTCCACCCGCTGGGCAAGAATCGCCATCCACGTCTAGGGAAAAAAAAAAAAACTTTATAACAAGCAACGACTCATATATGGTCGAGATACAAAACCCCGCTGCACTGTCCCCCTCGTATCGAGTCCTCCCACTGTCTGACGGCGTATTATAGCAGCCCATTCGCCCGTAATAGCTAAGTATTGTCTGTCGTCTGTGGTGAAGCAACACGCACAAAACAAATGATGTCATGTATTGAAATTAGCCTCCTTTATACGAAACTATAAAGAGGTGCCATTCATTATGAAGCGCAGGCTGTCCGACGCGGCTCTTTTGTGTTCACTGGAATGGCTGCGAGGCGCGGACATCCGCTGATTACAGTTTATAACTGGGCTATGAAAGAGGTGCAAGGGGTGAGAGAAACAACTTCTAATTTTGTGTGTTACGCTGAGCTGGTGTACCCTTCCTCACCTCATCCACAAGTCACATCTCCCACACCCTCCACTCATTCACCCACCCATTAAACTACCCATTTACCCATCCACCTACCCATCCACTCACCCATCCACACAAACTCCCATACACAACCTATCCAATTATCCATGCACCTACACACCCACAAACACATCCACATCCCAATTACCAACCTACCCATCCACCTACCCAATCACTCACCCATCCACACGCATCCGCACACCAATTCACCCAGTCACCCATCCAAATACCCACTCACTCATCTACCTACCCAGTGTGTGTGTGTGTGTGTGTGTACCGCTACCTACCCTGCTGACGTTTGTGTATTTTCAAGGTGTTTTGGGAAGGATAGGGGTGTTGTTATTGGTGTTGTTGCTGTTGTCTGAGGGTGTTTTTGCCATGTTGTTCTGTTTTCTGGGTGTTTATGGGACGGTGTTTCTGATATTTTGGGCTATGTTTTGTCACAAATTATATAGATGCCCAAGCTGGCTTCACTGCAAATTTAGGCGTTCCAGAAATCGTCTATCTGGCGCTGTTATGTTTCATCAGTGACCAACAAATCAAAGCTTTATGTATTATCTTTGCCGCTAATCATTGGTTTTAGTCGTCAGTGGCTGAAATGGATAAGGCCAGCCTTTAAAAAGTGGTGACTGAAAAACCATGTCGGCAGCATCTTGAAGCTTTTGTTTCGATGTCATGTAATCTTATTTAATTTATGGATGTGTGGGTGCGTGTTTACATATGTGTGGGCGTGTGTGTAGGTATATGTATACGTACAGGAATGTGCAAATGTTTGCGTGCACGTGTAGCTTTAATTGGGTGTGTGTGGGCGTGTATTTCCTTACGTAGGCGAGTGTGGAAGCAGGTATGGTTTTATGTGGGCGTGTGTTTGGATGTATCGATACGTATATGCGTGTATGAATGCCTGTGAGTGCGTGTGGGTGTGTGGACTTGGGTGGACGTGCATTTCCTTGTGTTGCCGTCTGCTGAAGTATGTATGGCTTTATGTGGGCGTGTGTATGGATGTATGGTTCCGTACGGGCGTATAAAAATGGCTGTGGATACTGCATGCGTGCGTATATGGACGTGTGTTGGCGTGTGGTGAAACATGCATAGCTTTGTGTGGCGTGTGTGGGCGAATAAGGCTGAGATAAATATAATGGTACCTGCGACCAGTGATGGTCGTCATGTTTGGTCGGCCTGTTTGTTTCTGATAGCAGTGTAATAATAATAATAATAAAAATAATAAACGGTTTATTCTTTAAGCTGTATGTACTGAGAGTTTAAGAGTATGTACTGGTCCGTACGTGGCGACTTTAGGGGCGTTATCTTGTTGTGGTGTCTCGTTGCACGGGCCGGGCGAGGCGCGTCAGGCGGCAGCATGTTTCTGAGACGTGGATGATGCAGAAGTCCCCTTCCAAACTTCTCCACAGCCTAGCGGTACCTGGTGGATAGTCTGGACAGGCTCAGGGTGTTCAGGGCTTCTTTATAGGTGGTGTATGCAGGGCCAAGGATGACCCTGCACGCCCTTTTCTGCACACTCTCCAACTGTAGCTGTTGAGTTTGTGTGAGGGAGGAGGACCACACTGGGGAGGCGTACATGAGTTTGGGGAGGATAAAGGTAAGATACACCCCCCTTAACTCATCTGTCGGCGTCCCGAGCAACCTGAGTCTGCGCAGCATGTACAGCCTGTAGGTAGCTGATCTTATGGTGCTGGCGACATGCTGCTTCCAGGTCAGCTGGTCGTCCACCATGACTCCGAGGAGCTTGGCACATCTGACCACCTGGAAGGGGGTGAGGGCCCACTGAGAGCTGGGGAGGGGGCACTGGTACAGAGGAGGTACAGAAATGCATCACCACAGTTTTGCTGTGGTTGATGGTCATCCTGCTCTCCTCCGTCCACGTCTGCAGTCGCTCCAGAATCGTTTGCAGTGGCGAGTAGTCCGGGTTCTTGGTGGAAACTGGGACGCCCACGGTGCAGTCGTCCACATACTTCCAGCGATGGGGGGTGTCAGTGAAGGCGTCGTTAATGAAGAGGAGGAAGCATAGAGGACCCATCTTGGTCCCCTGGGGGACTCCACATGTCAGCTGTTGGAAAGTAGAGACAGAGCCCTGATAGCGAACTGCCTGACGCCTCCCTGTGAGGAAGTCGGCTAGCCACGCTATCAGGTTAGGAGGGAGACCCAGACTTACTGCCTTGCTGATGACAACAGTGTGATCAACAAGATCAAAGGCTTTTTTGAAGTCCACAAAAGCAACAGCTAGAGAGGTTTTTCGCTTGTCCAGTTGGCTGTGGATGAATTCAAGGAAGCTGGTCAGGTAATGGGAGGTAGAGGTGGCTTTAATATTTCCAAACTGTCTGATATCCACAGTATTACAGATTTTGGTGTAGGTCCAGTCATATGCAAAATCTTCACAAATAAGTCTAGGGATGGAGGTGATAGAGACTGGCCTGAGGTCATTGAGTGACTGTGGACTGGAGGTTTTGTGGATGGGGATGACGTAAGATGTCTTCCAGTCCTCGGGGCAAGAGTGTTGGGAGAGTGAAGCGTTTATTATGGAGCATAGCGGTGTTGCTAGCTCTACAGCAAATTCCTTGTAAATTTTTATAGGGAGGTCAGTGGGAGTGGTGGATTTTGGTTTGAATTTGAGTATTCTCTTAAAAACATCCACCGCCTAGACACTGGGGGGGATGAGAGGGTGCCGCAATATAGGCAGGAAGCAGAGTGGTGTGGAGAGAAGGAAAGGTTTAACAGATAGCAGCAAAGTGATCGTTCATCTCCTGAGCCGCGAGAGTAGCAAGAAGGTGTGAGGTGCAAGGAAGAGACGAAGTGTGCTTTTGTAGGCCACACAAAGCTTTGATCTTAGCGTACCACTGTCTGTTGTTGGTCAGCTTGAGGTGGTGTATCTTGTCTGGGTAATAGTTTGCCTTTGCAGCCTTAATCTCCCTGATCACTCTGTTTCTTAGTTTCCCGTATAGGATCGGGCAGGAGTGGAACGCCCAGGTCCGCTGACGCATGAGTCTTTTAATGCGGGGTGTCATCCAGGGACCATCAGACGGGTGCGTTGTGACGTTCTTGGTTGGGAAGTATCGCTGGAAGGCTTCTGTGGTGGTGGTGACGTAATTTTGCCATTTCAAGTGGACGTCCTCCACATCCAGCAACTCGGTCCACGGGTGTTGTGTCACCCACTGCCTAAACTCCCTCATGGCTGAGTCAGGCATGGGGCGGTGGGTTCTGGTGACCGCTGACCGCTAGTTTCGAGTTGGTGGGTGTGGGTGTCAACAGTATGGAGAGGTGGGTGCTCCGTCCCATGGGAGGCAGCGGCTTAGGAGGCGAGTACTGCTGGCCCAGGTCTGTCAGTATAAGGTCAAGGATGGCTTGCTGGTGGGTGGGGAAGTCCACGACCTGGGTGAGGTGTAGCCTGTGTAGGATGATATCGTTAATATCTAATCTGTTAAAGTCTCCACAGATGACCAGTTTGGCGGCAGGATACCTCACCCTCAGGGCATCAGCAGTGTCGATGATGTGAACGGTGAGTAACTGTGCTGTGGTGGCTCGTTGGGGATGGTACACGACGCACAAGATGATGGAGGCCGTGTTGCTGGGGTGGCAAGGGGGTGTGACTCTCACCCACAGGGCCTCTACACCGGCCGGAATATCGACAGGGAGGAGTGAGGGGCTCAGGGTAGAGCGGCAGAAAACGGCCACTCCCCTCCCCTGCGTCCTGACCTCAGGTGATGGTAGAGCTGGTACTCCTGCATTGTGCACAGCTCAGGAACAATCTGCCACGCCTCAGTAACCGCTATAATGTCTGCATAAGTAGAACTAACCACAACAAGATAACGCCCCTATAGGCGCCGCATACGGACCGGTACAGACTCAGTGCAATTCTCACCATGGTGCAAGCCATCAATCAATAGTATTTCCCTCCTAGATTAGACTTACTTTTAGGAATAATGTT
>NC_087198.1:6955494-6957994 GCF_035594125.1 Scylla paramamosain
GTGTCTTTGTGTGTGTGTGTGTGTGTTGTGTGTGTGTGTGTGTGTGTGTGTGTGTGTGTGTGTGTGTGTGTGTGTGTGTGTCTGTGTGTGTGTGTGTGTGTGTGAGTAAGGTGTCTGTGTGTGTGTGTGTGTGTGTGTGTGTGTGTGTGTGTGTGTGTGTGTGTGTGTGTGTGTGTGTGTGTTGTGTGTGTGTTGTGTGTGTGTTGTGTGTGTGTTGTGTGTGTGTGTTGTGTGTGTATGTTGTGTGTGTGTGTGTGTATGTGTGTGTGTAATAATAATAATAATAATAATAATAAACGGTTTATTCTTTAGGCAGTCAACAGACTGAAAATGTACATTGGGGGTGGGGAAATACTTGACATTAATCCTAAAGGTAAGTCAAATCTAGAAGAGACTATTGATTGATGGCTCGCACCATGTTGGGAATCGCACTGAGTGTGTACCGGTCCGTACGTGGCGCCTTTAGGGGCGTTATCTTATTGTGGTGTCTGGTGGCACGGGTAGGGCGAGACGCGTCAGGCGGCAGCATGTTTCTGAGACGTGGATGATGCAGAAGTCCCCTTCCAAACTTCTCTAGAGCCTCACTGTACCTGGTGGATAGTCTGGACAGCTTCAGGGTGTTCAGGGCTTCTTCATAGGTGGTGTATGCAGGGCCAAGGATGACCCTGCACGTCCTTTTCTGCACACTCTCGAACTGTAGCTGTTGAGTTTGTGTGAGGGAGGAGCACCACGCTGGGGAGGCGTACATGAGTTTGGGGAAGATGAAAGTAAGATACACCCCCCTTAACTCATCTGTCGGCGTCCCCAGCGACCTGAGTCTGCGCAGCATGTACAGCCTGTAGGTAGCTGATCTTATGGTGCTGGCGACATGCTGCTTCCAGGTCAGCTGGTCGTCCACCGTGACTCCGAGGAGCTTGGGACATCGGACCACCTGGAGGGGGTGAGGGCCCACTGAGAGCTAGGGAGAGGGCACTGGTACAGAGGAGGTACAGAAATGCATCACCACAGTTTTGTTGTGGTTGATGGTCATCCTGCTCTCCTCCGTCCACGTCTGCAGTCGCTCCAGGATCGCTTGCAGTGGTGAGTAATCCGGGTTTTTGGTGGAAACTGGGACGCCCACGGTGCAGTCGTCCACATACTTCCAGCGATGGGGGTTGTTAGTGAGGGCGTCGTTAATGAAAAGGAGGAAGAATAGAGGACCCATCTTGGTCCCCTGGGGGACCCCACAAGTCAGCTGTTGGAAAGTAGAGACAGAGCCCTGATAGCGAACGGCCTGACGCCTCCCTGTGAGGAAGTCGTCTAGCCACACTATCAGGTTAAGAAGGAGACCCAGACTCACTGCCTTGCTGATGACAACAGTGTGATCAACAAGATCAAAAGCCTTTTTGAAGTCCACAAAAGCAACAGCTAGAGAGGTGTTTCGCTTGTTCAGGTGGCTGTGGATGAATTCAAGGAAGCTGATCAGGTAATGGGAGGTGGAGGTGGCTTTAATATTTCCAAACTGTCTGATATCCACGGTATTACAGATTTTGGTGTAGGCCCAGTCATATACAAAATCTTCACAAATAAGGCTAGGGATGGGGGTGATAGAGACTGGTCTGAGGTCATTGAGTGACTGTGGACTGGAGGTTTTAAGGATGGGGGTGACGTCAGATGTCTTCCAGTCCTCGGAGCAAGAGTGTTGGGAGAGTGAAGCGTTTATTATTGAGCATAGCGGTGTTGCTAGCTCTACAGCAAATTCCTTGTAAATTTTTATAGAAAGGTCAATGGGTGTGGTGGATCTTGGTTTGAATTTGAGTATTCTCTTAAAAACATCCACCGCCTGGACACTGGGAGGATGAGAGTGGGCCGGTAGATAGGCAGGAAGCAGAGTGGTGTGGAGGGGAGGAAAGGTTTGACAGATAGCAGCAAAGTGATCGTTCATCTCCTGAGCCGCGAGATTAGCAGGAAGGTGTGAGGTGCAAGGAAGAGACGAAGTGTGCTTTTGTAGGCCACACATAGCTTTGATCTTAGCATACCACTGTCTGTTGTTGGTCAGCTTGAGGTGTTGTATCTTGTCTGGGTAATAGTTTGCCTTTGCAGCCTTAATCTCCCTGATCACTCTGTTTCTTAGTTTCCTGTATAGGACCGGGCAGGAGTGGAACACCCAGGTCCGCTGACGCAAGAGTCTTTTAATGCGGGGCGTCATCCAGGGAGCATGAGACAGGTGCGTTGTGACGCTTTTTTGGTTGGGAAGTAGCGGTGGAAGGCTTCTGTGGTGGTGGCGACGTACTTTTGCCCTTTGAAGTGGACGTCCTCCACATCTAACACCTCGGTCCACGGGTGTTGTGTCACCCAGTGCCCAAACTCCCTCATGGCTGAGTCAGGCATGGGGCGGTGGGTCCTGGTGACAGCTGACCGGGGGGTCGAGGTGGTGGGTGTGGGTGTCCACAGTATGGAGAGATGGATGCTCCGTCCCATGGGAGGCAGCGGTTTGGGGGGCGAGTACTGCTGGCCCAGG
>NC_087198.1:6962581-6965081 GCF_035594125.1 Scylla paramamosain
ACACACACACACACACACACACACACACACACACACACACACACACACACACACACACACACACACACACACACACACACACACACACACACACACACACACACACACACACACACACACACACACACACACACACACACACACACACACACACACACACACACACACACACACACACACACACACACACACACACACACACACACACACACACACACACACACACACACACACACACACACACACACACACACACACACACACACACACACACACACACACACACACACACACACACACACACACACACACACACACACACACACACACACACACACACAACATCTACCTTTCCTTCTTGCTGGAAGTTTGCCTACATTCAACCTGTTCCTAAAAAGGGTGACCGCTCTAATCCCTCAAACTACCGTCCTATTGCTTTAATTTCCTGCTTATCTAAAGTTTTTGAATCTATCCTCAACAGGAAGATTCTTAAACATCTATCACTTCACAACCTTCTATCTGATCGCCAGTATGGGTTCCGTCAAGGACGCTCTACTGGTGATCTTCTGGCTTTCCTTACTGAGTCTTGGTCATCCTCTTTTAGAGACTATGGTGAAACTTTTGCTGTTGCCTTGGACATATCAAAAGCCTTTGATAGAGTCTGGCACAAAGCTTTGATTTCCAAACTACCCTCCTACGATTTCTATCCTTCTCTCTGTAACTTCATCTCAAGTTTCCTTTCTGACCGTTCTATTGCTGCTGTGGTAGACGGTCACTGTTCTTCTCCTAAATCTATTAACTGTGGTGTTCCTCAGGGTTCTGTCCTGTCACCCACTCTCTTCTTATTATTCATTAATGATCTTCTAAACCAAACTTCTTGTCCTATCCACTCCTATGCTGATGATACCACCCTGCACTTTTCCACGTCTTTTCATAGACGTCCAACCCTTCAGGAGGTAAACATATCACGCAGGGAAGCCACAGAACGCCTGACTTCTGATCTTTCTAAAATTTCTGATTGGGGCAGAGCAAACTTGGTATTGTTCAATGCCTCAAAAACTCAATTCCTCCATCTATCAACTCGACACAATCTTCCAGACAACTATCCCCTCTTCTTCAATGACACTCAACTGTCCCCCTCTTCTACACTGAACATCCTCGGTCTGTCCTTTACTTATAATCTGAACTGGAAACTTCACATCTCATCTCTAGCTAAAACGGCTTCTATGAAGTTAGGTGTTCTGAGACGTCTCCGCCAGTTTTTCTCACCCCCCCAGCTGCTAACTCTGTACAAGGGCCTTATCCGTCCATGTATGGAGTATGCTTCACATGTCTGGGGGGGTTCCACTCATACTGCTGTTCTAGACAGGGTGGAATCAAAAGCTTTTCGTCTCATCAACTCCTCTCCTCTAACTGACTGTCTTCAGCCTCTCTCTCACCGCCGCAATGTTGCATCTCTTGCTGTCTTCTACCGCTATTTTCATGCTAACTGCTCTTCTGATCTTGCTAACTGCATGCCTCCCCTCCTTCCGCGGCCTCGCTGCACAAGACTTTCTTCTTTCTCTCACTCCTATTCTGTCCACCTCTCTAACGCAAGAGTTAACCAGTATTCTCAATCATTCATCCCTTTCTCTGGTAAACTCTGGAACTCCTTGCCTGCTTCTGTATTTCCACCTTCCTATGACTTGAATTCCTTCAAGAGGGAGGTTTCAAGACACTTATCCACCAATTTTTGACCACTGCTTTGACCCTTTTAGGGACTGGCATTTCAGTGGGCATTTTTTTTATTAGATTTTTGTTGCCCTTGGCCAGTATCCTTCCTACATAAAAAAAAAAAAAAAAAAAACACACACACACACACACACACACACACACACACACACACACACACAACACACACACAAACACACACACATATATGCACACACACACACATACACGCACACACACACACACATTCACGCACACACACACACATACACGCACACACACACGCACACACACACACACACACATTCACGCACACACACACACATACACGCACATACACTCACACACACATACACTCACACACACACACACACACACACACACACACACACAGAAACACACACATACACACACACACACACACACACACACACACACACACACATAGCACACATAACCACACACACACATACAATACACACACAACACACACACACAACACACATCACACACACACACACACACACACACACACACACACACACACACACACACACACACACACACACACACACAGACACACACACACACACACACAGACACACACACACACAGATATACAAACACACACACACACACACACACACACACACACACACACACACACACACACACACAGCACACATAACCAGACACACACACGCACACACACACACACACACACACACACACACACACACACACACACACACACACACACACACACACAACACACACACCATACACACAC
>NC_087198.1:6972581-6975081 GCF_035594125.1 Scylla paramamosain
GGCTCCTACTGCAACATTCGTACAACACTTCAGACACCTTTTCTGCAAACTCATCTACAGTGACATCATTACCATCCACATGCACATTAGAAATTAAATTAGAGAACATATCATGATTAATCTGATTGAATTTTATAGGTTTACTCGTCATCTTAGCACGCTCCGCAGTCCCCAGTAGTGATGCATGACCGCCTAAATGGTAGGCACGCCGTAACACATGGTCAAGATTGACTTTATTCAAGCATAATTGGACCGCTATCGGAGCGTGATCTGATGGCAAGTGTTCTGTCTGGTGAACCTGAAACAAATCAATATTCCTGACTAACTTCTCTGACGCTACACAAACATCCAACTCGGAAATCCATGTGCTATCTTTCTTAAATGTCAGATTGCTTACAAAGTGCTTCTCACGAGTTTTCAGATTGTTGATCACAATTAAGTTATTGTCTTTACAAACTGATGCTAAGGCATAAGCGTTATCATTGGGAGTATTTACATCATCTGGTATGAGTGGATATGCATATTCAGTATTATTGGCAATATCTCTTACAGCTTTGTCCAACCTCGCATTTACATCACCTAATATTAAACACTTATCACAGTTGTTTTCCATGAGCTTCTCGTGTATAGCTGCAAATGACTCGTGAGAGAAGTACAGTGAGTCACTTGGGGGTATGTAGCAGGCACCAAACATTACTCCAGGTACACAACTCAGTTCAAACCACACCTGGTCACACATGCTCGTATCCACTCTTATTACATCTTCACTGAGACAGTTTTTTATCATAACAGTTGTTCCGCCACGATGAGCTGCGTTCTGATTGTAGCTCATGTAAGAAACATAGCCAGGCAAGCATACACGTAGCGATGTTTTCACTTCATTCAGTGCCACAATGTCATATTCCAGTAACATATCTTCCACATTCTTCTTTTCTAACTTACTTTTGCAACCGTTAATATTCCAAGACAAGATTTTAAGAACTCTATTATTATGTTGTGGTCGACCTAAAAACCCTGCCAGTTCCACTTATCGATCACAACACCATCCTTATAGAGTTGACGCTCTCTTGCGTTAAACACAATGTTGCAGCCAACATTTTCCGGACGTTCCTTCTCTGCTTGCTCTGCTTCACGCAACCTCCTCCACTCTGCTCGGACACTCGGGTGAACATCCTTCTTAATGAAAACAGTCTTGTACGCTTCTGTGTTGCATTGTTTGAGATTCTTAGCCTTGTCGAGCACAGCATCCCGGTCTTGCTTGGATCTCACGGTAACCAGGATGGGACGAGAGCGCCGTGGTCGTGCTCCCCCAGCAGCACCACCGTCACCCAGCCGTCGGACACTCAGCACCTCGCTCGTTGCACCAGCTGCATCCCAGATTTTGTTGACCTTATCCACGTCCTCTGTCTCACCGTCCAGCTCTTCACCGTTATCTGGGACACCGAGTATTACTAAGTTGCATTCTCGTTCCTTCCTATCCAGTCCTTCAAGAAAACGTTGTTGTTTTGATATTATTTCAGCTTGCACGTTGACCTGCTGCTGCAACTCAGTAATCTTAGTGTTGATGGCACTTCCAGGTGACGTTAGTGCTTGTCTCAGGTCTGCCAATTCCTTTATTACATTGTTCAACTTCTCTGCAATAGAATCTTGTTCACTCGATGCAAGAATACTCTCTATTAGTTCGTCTTTTGACAACCGAGAAAGTTGAGTTTTCTGTAATTTTCTTAAATCTGACAACTGTCTTGCCATAATGAGAAGATGGGTAGGTAACATGTGGCAACTGTGGTTGCTATGACAACAGCCCAGTCAGGTTCCAACTGCGCATGCGCCACCTGCAGAAATCTGGTCGTGGGGAGGGTTTGCCCAGGCACCACAGGTTTAAAAGGCAAATAACGGCTAAGTCCAAAACTCCTCTTCTACATGAAGCAACCACAATGGACTCACGTACTTAATGCGTTGCTGAGTGAGTGTTGAAAGGTCGTAGGGTCTCTAGAGTCTCTTAAATCGTGATAAAACAAGGAGCACCTTCCCTCTTCTGTTTACTCCTCCGTAAACACACACACACCACACACACACACACACACACACATTTAAGGACATCACACGTTGGTAGAGTTGCTGTCAATCCATTAACTCAGGATTACATTGGCGGGGCGCGAGGCAGTTTGATATAATGGGTGTGGCACATAACCAGCTGCGGTGCTCTTTGGTGTATACATTTGCTTGGTGTCAACACAGTTATGTACTTAATAACTTGCTGCTTCGTTCTCCGACATGGTCTGTATTTCCTGCTGTCTGTGACTGGAGC
This sequence comes from Scylla paramamosain, assembly GCF_035594125.1. NCBI lineage: Eukaryota > Metazoa > Arthropoda > Malacostraca > Decapoda > Portunidae > Scylla > Scylla paramamosain. Next base: position 6,974,890 of record NC_087198.1, read on the forward strand.
TGTTTCCACACACAAGTGTCCTCAATGAAAACTACACTGCCTTTCTTTCGGATCTACCTTTTTTTTTTTTTTGCGGGAAAGGATGACTTTGTGAACCATTATCTTGCCCTCATTCCTTCACCGCTCATCCAGATTTATATATATATATGTATATATATATATATATATATATATATATATATATATATATAT